>NC_142581.1:2130000-2430000 GCF_041283825.1 Pyrus communis
CAAAGAGTGTCCTTCAAATTTCAGGAACAGTGCTTCATCTACCAGTAATGTGATTGGATCAGCTCCAGATGAATCCACAAGTGTTTTTGATGACAACATTGAGACATATTTGGATGAGAGGGGCCATCTTCGAGTCAGTAGAGTGAGAGCTATGGGGATGCGTATGACCCGTGATTTACAGAGGAACTTGGATTTGATGAAGGAGATTGAACGGGAGAAAACAATTGCAAACAAGACGACTGACACTAGGGATATGCTCAACGAAAATAACATTGACATTTTGAAAAGTTCGCGTAGATATAGAACAGTCACAGAAATACCAAGAGGTGATAATGGTGATTCTGTTGATACTGGAGGGGTGAGAAGGCATCCTGGTCGAAACAAGGTTGACTCCTCACTTGGTGATAATAACTCAAATGACAGAAATAATCAGTCTATGTTAAAACTTGAAACTCCTATAGAAATATCTATTGAAGACAATGGCGAGAGCAAGTCTTTTGATGGTGATCATGATTTTTTTGCTTCGTTAGTAGCAGGAAATCCTGTAACTATTGATGCTAATGATATATTAAAAAAGCATTCTTCTGGGTCTGACTCAGACTGCGACTGGGAGGAAGGGATTGTTGAAGCAAAAGGTAGCAGTTTTCCTAATGACTCTGAAGTTAAAAGTAAGGTGCCAGGCGATATTAATGATGACAGTGAAGTGGAATGGGAGGAAGGAGTTTGTGGTAGTGCTGAAAATACCTCATCTGTTCCTGGTGAGCATGGAAAAACAAATTCTAAAGGTTATTTCGAAGAAGAGGCTAGTTTGCAGGAGGCAATACGGAGAAGTCTTGAGGATATGGGGAGTGACAAGGGTAATTATGGATCACCTGCTGATGAAAAGTTGCAATGTTTTGGAGGAGAGGCTCATAAAGGTGCTGAATGTATTGATAGAGAAATTAAGATAGTTGAGCCATTTTTGTTGGGGAACATTGGTACTCAACAAAATGAATCATCCTGTGACATTGGTGATGGAGTCAAAAAGACGAACTTGGGTTCTCCTCCAGCACAAGCAATTCAGAATGTAAGTGAAAAGGAAAATTTCTGTGGAGGAGTGCAATGCACAGCATCTATTACTCTGTCAGCGACAAAGGAGGTCCATGTGATTACTGAACAAGTATTGGGTACTTTCCATGGTGATGGTGATTTATCCACCTTTCCCGAGAACATTGAAAAAAATAATGCTCATTCTTCTGATGCCTTGTCAGGTGATGCTACTGGTTGGGCTGATGATCAGAAGACTGAAGTTGAACCTGAGTCATCTTGTCATTTAGTTGACATGGCTAACTCTGAGTCATTGACAAAAAAGATAACAAATGACAGTGATGCTGACAAAAAATGGGGCAAGGAAAAGAGTCATGACATTTGTTTTCAGGAAAGTGAGCACAGTTGGGACATATCTTCTCTCAAGGGTGATGAGAATGCACGTATGGAAGCCACAGAGGCTGATTTGGAGGAGGAACTGCTAATTCTAGACCAAGAATGTATGGATCTGGGAGATGAGCGAAGAAGGCTTGAACGTAATGTAGAATCTGTCAGCAGTGAAATGTTCACCGAATGTCAGGTGCATCTTCATTTTTGTCATTACCTGTTTGGCTTTTCCATTGGCAAATTACATCTTTTCTTGGAAACAATGAATTGCTTAGAATTTTAATATATCTCGGGTTTTAGGAGCTACTGCAAATTTTTGGTATACCATACATTATTGCACCAATGGAAGCAGAAGCCCAGTGTGCGTATATGGAACTTGCCAACCTTGTTGATGGTGTGGTAACTGATGACTCTGATGTGTTCTTGTTTGGGGCACGAAGTGTTTACAAAAATATATTCGATGATCGGAAATATGTTGAGACATATTTCATGAAGGTCAGGGTCTACTGAGACACACAACTTCTTTTGTTTTCCCAATTTATAAACTCAGTTAGTCAGAAATCTGATTTCTGTTACTTGGGGCCCTTCATATATTTCTCAATTTTTCCTCTTTCATTTGTTTTTGTTCTTTAAGTTTTGACTTAAAGATGCAATGCTCATTGCTTATGTATGTATGTTCATACAATTTTCTTCTGTAGGATGTTGAGAATGAGCTTGGCCTAAGCAGAGAGAAATTAATTCGTATGGCACTTCTTCTTGGAAGTGATTATACTGAAGGAGTTAGGTAAACCATTGCATTTTTAAGTTTTTAGTCCTTATGAAATATGTTGGTAGTGGTGCCACATCCTCGTGAATTTAACTTTCTACAAATATTTTTAGTTAGTCGATACAGATTCGTGTTGTTAAGTGAACCTACTTATTTACAATTCATACAATCTGTTAGTAGTGAATTAGAATCTATTGGTTTGTCTTTTGTAGTGGGATCGGCATTGTCAATGCTATGGAAGTTGTAAATGCATTTCCTGAGGAGGATGGCCTCCATAAATTCCGGGATTGGATTGAATCACCAGATCCTACCATTCTAGGGACGTTTGATGGAGAAATAGGATCTAGTGCAAAGAAAAGGGGGTCTAAATTTGGGGATAAGGATATCAATACGAAGAGCAGTATGGAAGAAGTGTCTGAGCAAAATAGTTGTCACGGACAAGAGCACCAGCAGTCAGCTGATCTTATTGAAGAAACAAAGCAAACTTTCATGGATAAGCATGTAATTAGATTGCCATATTTTCTGCTTTAGGCTTTTTTTCTTATGTTATTTGTAAAAGAATAACATCCTCATCTTTGGATGCTCTTATTTTGTCTTGTGCAGAGAAAGGTGAGCAAAAATTGGCATATTCCCCGCACTTTCCCAAGTGAAGCAGTGACTTCTGCTTATATTTGTCCACAGGTGGACAAATCAACTGAGCCCTTCACATGGGGAAAGCCAGATCATTTTTTTCTTCGCAAGTGAGTTCTCACCTAATACTTAAATTCAATCTTCATGAGGTGGATTTTTTAATATGATAGTTTGTACGGCATATTCTTTACTTTCAATGCAAAGGATCGGGAGGACTATAGTGTGTTCTAGGGGCTTGTTTATTGACAGGATATGATTCTATTGTTCTGTTTAAACGTTTTGTTGGAGAAACAGTAACTCTATAAGCTATACTATTGAAGGTCAACAGGAGATATGTAGGTATCGAAAAATTGTAGACAAATGAATATGTTCCTTGTAAAATGTTATAGTTCCCTTTTGCTTATTTTCTTCACGGTGTGTGCAAGGATGCGTATTAGATTATGTTCAGAATGTAGACTGCAATTTTATGTAGTTAATGTATGTGTTGGTCTCTCGAATTGGGGTTTTTCGGCTGCATCTAAGCTTGGAACCTTTCATAGAGTTTCTTTCTACCGACAGATACATAGAATGTCTATCTTTCTGATCAGCTCTGTTTGCACGTAGATTATGTTCGGAAAAGTTTGGCTGGGCTAGCCAGAAGGCAGATGAATTGCTAATACCCGTTCTGAACGAGTACAACAAACGCGAGGTTGGTTACTTAAATCTCTCACTGGTATGTGGAATACACCTGTGCAGACACAAGCACAAATAGGGATGCGTGCATGTCCATCACATTTTAGCAAGCTCTGATTTATGGCCTCTCACTTTTTACTCCTTTATCAGACTTTTTTTTTTTTCCTTATGAAAGAAGATGGTGATATCATTTTTTTTTATTTGTGTGGTGAAGACTCAACTGCGGCTGGAAGCTTTTTACACTTTTAATGAAAGATTTGCAAAAATTCGTAGTAAGAGAATCAAGAAAGCTGTAAAAGGTATCGCAGGAAATCAATCTTCAGAGTTGGTGGATGATGCTGCACAAAAAGGTTCAAGAAGCAGAAAGAAGAGAACCACAAGTACTGATGAAGCTGGGAATAACAAATCAGAGAAACTGTCAGAGGGAACAGATAAAAGTGTTCTTAAGAAGCAGAGCGATTCTAAGGGAAAATCAACGGCTAAGCAGTCAAGGAAAAGGAGGACCACTGAAGAGCCTGCTCCATCTAAGCGACCAAAGCCTGCTGAAGCTGGACGATCAACCAATAGAAAATTGCATGCAAATGGAAACAACATAGGAAGAGGCAGGAGGGTATTAGGAAGTGGAAAGGAAAAGGTAAATCCCAATTTTGAAGTATCTGAAACCAGCTCTGGCAATGGTGATGACGATAATGATGGGATGGACCTTCATACCGATACAATAGAAGGGTTGGGAGAAATGCGCAGGGTAAGCTTCACATTTTTTAAGTATGAGAATCTGTACCATTTTAAGGAATCTAATGTATGTCTATTTCTTCTTTCTGTAAGTTTAACTAGCTTTGTTCTTTTGGCGTTCATGTTTTCAGTCTGGGCGTCTGCGGAAGCCTGTAAATTACACAGTCGATGACTTAGACGTTGATGATCTTGATGAGCCACTAGATCACAGTAATGCAAAATGCTCCAATGCAGAGACAGGGGAACAAGTCATATCTCGGGATGAAGGAAAATGCGTAGAAAGTGCTTCTCTCAGCGAAAAGAAACAGCAGAATGAAGGGAATTTGTCTCCCAATGTGGGCCTGCCTAAAGATTATCTTGAAACAGGAGGTGGGTTCTGCCCCGTTGAAGATGAAACTGGCGAACCAGGTTTGAGCCAACATGGTGATCCTTCTTTCGAGGCTGAGGTTTCTGAAGACTACCTTAAGACAGGAGGGGGGTTTTGCGGAGATGAAAGTGAGACTGGTAATGACCAAGATGGAATTCGTGTTCAAACGAAAGCAACAGCTTCAGAGAATTCTGATCTTCCCAATTCCTCTGGCATTGTCAACGTGGTTGATCTTGGTCATATTTCAGCTCAATCCAGCATCGGCAACAAAAGACCATTAGTCGGATTTCAAAGTAGTGAGAGGACGGATGCCTATGATACCGAACAGAATATAAATCATGAGACTGCTACAAGTAACGATGATCAAACAAAGGTCCATGCGTCATTGCCGGAAAATAGCGTGGACAATTCTCGGCAGCCATCTGGGGGAGCTCTGAGTGCAATGCCTTTCCTGAGGAAAAAAAGGAGGAAGACCTGAGGCTTGCATAAATCTATATGCATAATCTCCTTCTCCTTTGTGGCCTCTCTTTGAGTCTTGTTAGCTTCTGATACTCCGGTCTATGTTTTAAATCGGATGTGTAATACATCACAAACTTTCTCTTCTTGTTTTCTCTTTCTTTACTAGTAAGTTACGCGTGAGAGGTAACGTGAACTAGGCCAGTTAGTCAGCGTACCTGAGTTCGAACTCGCTCTATGCAAATAAAAATAGTTTAAAATATGGTTTAAAAAAAAAAAATACACAATGGTAGAGGCCATGTGGGAACGAATGAATGGAAAAGGCAAGTAGAGAAGTGTAAAAGAGAAGGCAGGTAACATCTTCGTACAATAAATGAACATGAGAAGTGCAGCTTGGAGAAAAGAAGCAATATGGATCACACATCATGTGATGAAGTGTCAAATAAACATTTAATATTGAAGTGGTGTGACCTGAGGAGGGCTTAATCTAGTGGAAGAATAATATGTTAACGAACCCAGAATTTTCTAATCATAATCATTGACAATTTAACGAATGATTAGCAAATTAATTATACACGAAGGTGACACTGGAAAATGAGAAAAGTTAAGGATACTTTTTAAAAATTGGAACTTTTTATGGACTTTCCATCACTTTATATTTATGACACAATTCTAGTGTCAAAAACATAATAAGGCGGAGAGTCTTACTTTAAGAATTTCCGTAACATTTCTCAAAATATGCCTGCTTCCTATGCTTGTTTTACTTTGTGGGTGGTTAGGAGCGTTGAATACATTTGAGAGAGAGAACATTTCATTCACTAGAGGACCCAAAAGTTTCAAAAGAACATTCTTCTCATTCAATTTATTATGAATGAAAAACTTAACAGAGTTAAAATTAGATGATAAATTACTTAAAATTTTAGTTCATATAACAAATTAAAAAAATATGCACAAGTCCATTTCACATTTCAAAAATTTTCCCAAGTAACGATTTTAGTTGCACATAAAATAATGAACTTGTATTGGATTATATTGTATTAATATCTTCAGTGTACTTTCTAAAAAAAAATATCTTCAGCATACAGATGTTGACTGGTAATTGGTTGGTGTAATATATCTATCAATTTAGACAAATGATGTTGTCCTTGCGACTTTTCTTCAACAAGAAGAAGAACCAGGAGCATTCGATTTCTGTAACAGCGAAGAGAGAGTAAGAGATGGTGTGGCAACGCCGCATATGGGGCGCCGTGCCCTTCACTGCCATGGTAATCGTTGAGTGTGCAGAAGTTGGCGTGTCGACGTTAAGCAAAGTAGCCATGTCGAAAGGGATGAGCCACTTTGTCTTCATTGTCTACTACAATGCTCTTGGTACCCTCTTGCTCCTCCCCTTCTTCATCTTCCGAAGGTGTGATTATCTTCCGATGCGACAGTGATTGCTTCTGTTTACCGGTATCGAGATTGGTTTAGGTCAATAAATAATTTCATATTTTGTGCAGAAAGAAGCGAGCTCCTTTGACTTTCAGGCTCATCTGCCAATTCTTTCTCCTCGGCCTAATAGGGTAATTCTAGTTGCTTTCACTTGATCAAATTCTTACTGGAATAATTGACATAGACATAAAAATGATGAAGAAAACTGTAACTGCAGGAGCTCCGGGAAAATACTGTTCTTCGCCGGTGTCAAAAACAGTTCGGCTCTTCTTGCGTCAGCAATGGCGAACCTCACCCCAATCTTCACTTTCTTGCTTGCCCTAATTTTCAGGTAAGAGTATCTTTTCATAGGTTGTGTATTTCTGTGACGGTTTATATGTATTTGGCTAATAAGGACTTCAACTTTAGGATGGAAAAGCTAGACTTGAGAAAAGCAACGAGTTATGCCAAATCCTTGGGCGCCATTATATCAGTGGGAGGGGCATTGATAGTTACCCTCTACGACGGCCCTGCCCTGTTGAACTCTTCCTCGTCTTCCGGCTCGAGTCACTCGACTCATGGATCTTTCGTCTCACGGTCATCGACCTGGATCTTTGGAGGTCTGCTACTCGCAATCCAATGCCTCGTAGCTTCGTGATGGAACATCGCTCAGGTAATATATCTTCCCACAACTCACCTCATACTTTGGTGGCTTAGAAATTGGGAATGTTTTGATTTACCGTCTTCCTTGTTACTCGAGCAAAGTTTTCATGAAATGTGATGGTTTTTGTAATGTAATTTGGAGGTTTTCCTAGGCACTTATCTCTAATAATTTTGGGCTGAAAAAGCATTGATAGCAAAACTTCATATTGGTAAAATAGCTCTAAATCCATGTAATTTGAAAATTTAAGGTGTGTGCTGATTAATGGTATCGAAAATGGCGTGAAACTACACTTTCAGGCAGCCACTGTGAAGGATTACCCGGAAGAAATGACCATAGTCTTCTTCTACACCATGTTTCTGACAATTCAATGCACAGTTATCTCTCTAATTGTGGAGAGGAATAGTATGAGTGCATGGAAACTGGAGCTTCCCATTGAGATAATCGCCGTTGTGTATGCGGTGAGAAGGACGAAAACCTTTTTATTTGTAAAAACATAGTGTTTAATAAGGAACTAATATGATGTCATTACGTTTATAGGCAATCTGTGTGAGTGTGTTTCGCATCAGTGTTCATGTCTGGTGCTTGCACAAGAAGGGGCCTGTTTATGTAGCCATGTTTAAGCCCTTAGGAATCGCCATTGCGGCACTCCTGGTGGTTGTTTTCCTTGGCGAAACCTTTTATCTCGGCAGGTATGCTCAGGCACACAAACAAATTTTTGCATTCAAATGCTATTTATCGTGTTCATCGATGGATTCATTTTCTTGTGCAGTTTGATTGGTTCAATTGTGATCTCGGTGGGATTTTATACCGTGATATACGCAAAAATGAAGGAGAAAGCGATGGCCGAAAATGAGGCAGTTCAACCATTGAAACCGTCTGATCAAATCCAAATGGCTCCTCTGTTGCCAAGCAGTATCAGTAACGAAGTATGAAGAGGCTAATGCCCGGAAATTGGAGTGGCCATAGTGAAAGTAACAAGAATGTCTAATAGGTAATACCAAGATTTTTTTGGCATGAATGTGAGGCATGTCAAGTTCGGACTTGTATTGTAACATTTATTCAAAATTGATTTACATGTTAGGTATACATTTAGGGTAGTAATTTTCGCACTCAAATTTTGTCTCTCGACGTCCAAAGCCAATAGAACTTTTATTTCCAAATTATCTTCATATGAAATATAATAAAGAACAACAATCGTTTCATAAAACAAAAACAAAACCAGTGTTCCAAAGTCCCCGCCCGGGGGTGTTAAGGCCGACCCAAAATGTTAGGCTGGTGGCCACCACAGTTCCTAACCAATTTTGCAAATATCTGCAGAGTACAATCATAAAATCTATTTCGAGCTTAAATACTTTTAAGACTCAACAAAAGATAAACTTACTTTGTCAATTAGGTTTACACATCAAGGAAAGTGCTATTCATACACTTTTTTTTTTATTTTTATCTCCTACACACCCTTATTAATTTTTTGTCATTGATCTTCTTCAGTTCGTTCAATCCGACAGCAAAAAATTAAGAGAGTATGTGAGAAGTAAAAATAAGTGTGTGGATAGCACTACCGAACATCAATTCAACCAGCCTGGATATTAAGATTGACCCCAGTTAGGCAGTTACAAGTTGCCAAAGATGTTGACTCGGAGGCCTTACTAGGTTTTAAAAGGGAATTGGATCTCATCCGTATCCATTTTGTGGGGATCTTAAAGATCTCCACATCTTAACCATTATCGTACGGTAAAAAATGATTTGACTTTTTTATTTAAAATTAAACATAAATAGTATTTAATAAAAACTGACAGTATGATGTACGATGAACGGCTGGGATGTCGAATTTCCTAAAATCCTCGTAAAGTAAAATCCAGAGAGGATCCTCTTCCTTTAACAAGAAGCCAAAATAAAGTACTTTTAAAAGTTCAAAACAGCACGAAACTAGGCCTCTTGTCCGACTTCGATTGTCGCATGCAATTGAAAAATGGTGCATCTTACAACATACATTATTGGACCATTACCATATCATATATCTTAGTTTTAAAATTGATATCCTACAATAATCATACAATAAATGCCTTTCACACTAGTCATCAAACCTTTCTTACATTTGGGGTAGGCTTTACCTAATTAAGAAGTCGTTTGATAACCATTTTGTCTTCAATTTTCATATTCTATAAAAAATAAAAATTGAAAACTAACCGCTAAAATTTTGAAAACACAAAAAAATAATTTTCAGTTGGGTTTTTTTATCGCAAATAGTCCTTGAAATTGATCTAACTCATCACTGTAGTCCCTCAATTTCAAAATCAATCAATTTCGTCCTTGAATTTGACCATCATACATCAATGTAATCCCTGCCGTCTAAATCCGTCAAATTTTCTGTTAATTCGCTAACGTGGCAAAAAAAATATTTTTTAAAGTTTAAAAAAGCAAAAATGATACCAGCCATATCGCCCCAGCCCAATCCACCATCTGCCACTCACCCGCCATCCCAAGTCCAGCCACACCTCGGTGGCAGTTATGCCGTTGAGCTACATGTGAGGCTTGCAGTCAATCTCTCTTTGTCTTTGCTTAGCAATCTACATCTTTCTCTCTCTCCCTCTATTGCAACAGACTTCAAGGTTTCAATTAATAACAAATGCTCTGTTTATCTTCAACTCTATCTAAGATTTATGCCCGTGCCCTTTTCCCCTCTTCATCGCCTTTGCCTCCTCATTACCCAATCTAGCATTTGGGTTCTTTTGTTTTCCTTTTTTTTTTTAATCGTTCGGAAACCAGCGGTAGGGACAGCTTCTTGGTTTTTCTCTTGTTTTTATCAACGGTCACAATACTATAATGAAATTAACAATGATGTTTTAATATTTTAGTCCTAGATTTAATGATTATACTATAAAACCCTCTTATTGGAGACAATATTCGATTATTGACCTAAATATTCCATCGAAGCCCCTCAAAACGTCTCCAAGAGATATGTAATATTGTCTGCATAGATTCTGTCGAAGGAGTTTCGGAAAATTCTTTTGAGATGTAATTAATGGGGAGGATAGGATATATATATTTGGCTAAGGTCCTTAAAAGGTGATGCAAACCATTCATAGATAATGGAAAAGCTGCATCACCAACTCAACAATAATAATTTGGCTTCTTTTTAATTGGTTGCGTTGCCACAGTGGAAAATACTGTAGGCTTGCAACTTCGGAAAAGGATTCGGTCTGGATCTCTCTCATCAAAGGTTTAGGATCAAGTGATTCGGACCGTTGAAATTTAATTTAACGGTTACAATTATTATAACTTTAAAGAGACTTTCTATTTATAATCGTTGGATTAAATTTCAACGATCCGGATCACTTGATCCTGAATCTATCGAAGAAATCCGGACCGAATTCTCTTCTGCCAGCTTCAACATGCCACTCTGACATTTCCCCAGTTGAGAAATTTAAAATATAAAAGGCCTGAAGCATCTTTTTGAGTAGAGGCAACTTCAAGGTAAATGAGGGCAAGTTAAGGTATGAAATGTCCATGTTAATATTCACTTATTCGGGCATATTTCGGTTTCGTCAAGTTGATTAAAGTAGTGTGTATCTTTTGATACTCATAGTTAAGTCTTTTTCTCATGAATAAGATTGATTTAGTATAGACTAACCATCACTTGTATCTAAAAATGCCTGAAATAACTCTGAACACAAGTTATGTGCAAACCACATAATTTATTTTGAGTGAAAAACTTAACAGAATTAGAATGAGATGACAAATTAATTATTTCAGAAAACTAGTATGTCAAATCGCTTAAAATTTTAGTTCATATGACTAATTGAAAAAGATGTATAATTTCATAAGACATTTCAAAAAAATGCTCAGGTGATAACTATTGTGGGCATGTGAAATAATAAACTCGCATTGCCACCAGGATCCTCTCCAGATCCTTTTGGTGAGGAACTGTGAATCGTGTCTGTTTATTGTATATCGTGCAGTCAGTTTTTGTCAAGTACTGTTTGTGGTTAATTATAAATAAAAATATTTAAAATAATTTTTGACCATACGATATACGATGAACGGATATGATTCACGAATTTCTGAGATCCTCGCAAAGAGGATCCAGCAAGGATCCGGATTCCTTGCATTGGATTGTAGTGTGTTTAATATCTTCAGTATACAGATGTTTCACCAACTACTACAAAATTAGCTTAATGTGTCGGAGAGTGGTGGCGGCGTTATACGATCAATCTAAACAAATGCTGTTGTCCCTGCAACTTTTTCTTCACAACAAGAAGAACAAGGAGCATTTGATCTCTGTAACAGCGAAAAGAGAGTAAGAGATGGTTTGGCAAAGTCGCATATGGGGCGCCGTGCCCTTCACTGCCATGGTAATCGTTGAGTGTGCAGAAGTTGGCGTGTCGACGTTGAGCAAAGTAGCCATGTCAAATGGGATGAGCAAATTTGTCTTCATTGTCTACTACAATGCTCTTGGTACCCTCTTGCTCCTCCCCATCTTCATCTTCGAAAGGTGTGATTATCTTCCGATGTGAAAGTGACCGCTTCTTTCGAAAGTTATCGAGATTGGTTTAGGTCAATAATTAACTTCATATTTCATGCAGAAACAGGCGAGCTCCTTTGACTTTCAGGCTCATCTGCCAATTCTTTCTCCTCGGCCTAATAGGGTAATTCTAGTTGCTTTCACTTGATCAAATACTAGTTGAAATAATTGATATAGACATAGAAATGATGAAGAAAACTGTAATTGCAGGAGCGCAGGGAAAATACTGTTTTTCGCCGGTGTCAAAAACAGTTCGGCTCTCCTTGCGTCAGCAATGGCAAATCTCACCCCAATTTTCACTTTCTTGCTAGCCTTAATTTTCAGGTAGGAATAACTTTTCATAAATTGTGTATTTCTGTGATGGTTTATATGTATTTGGCTAATAAGGACTTTAACTTTAGGATGGAAAAGCTAGACTTGAGAAAAGCGACGAGTTATGCCAAATCCTTGGGCGCCATTATATCAGTGGGAGGGGCATTGGTAGTGACCCTTTACAACGGCCCTGCCCTATTGAACTCTTCCTCGTCTTCCGGCTCGAGTCACTCGACTCATAAATCTTTCGTCTCACAGTCATCAACCTGGATGTTTGGAGGCCTGCTACTCGCAATCCAAAGCCTCGTAGCTTCGGGATGGAACATCGCTCAGGTAATATATCTTCCCACAACCCACCTCATACTTTGGTGGCTTGGAAAATGGGAATGAAATGATATGGTTTCTGTAATGTAATTTGGAGGCTTTCCCTTGCACTTATCTCTAATAATTTTGTGCTGAAAAAGCATTGATGGTAAAATAGCTCTAAATCTATGTAATTTGAAAATTAGAAAACTTCATTTTAATCCTTGGTAAAGATGACTTTTAGATTAAAACCATGAGTAAGATCAAAATATCATTTTAGTCCCTTGATACATTAATAACCTTATTTATTAATTATATTTTGATTTTTTTAATTATTTATCTTTTTCTTCCTAAAATTTAATGTATTAATTTTATTTCATTATAATTTTCATTTCATTTATCGTAATATATATTTTTGTAAACATTTAGATAAGTTAATTTTTTTTATACAATATATTTCGATGTACTTTGTTTTCTTCATTTATGTACATTAAATTCATTATAATACAATAATGATACAAACATTTAGGTACAATAATTCAATATAATACTTTTTGTTACATACATTTTGGTACACACATTTAGGTACATAAATTTAATATAATACATTTCGGTGCATATATTTCGGTACATACATTTCGGTACTAACATTTAAATATATTAGTTCAATATCATACATTTCAGTACACACATTTAGGTACATGAATTGAGTATTTCACGTTTGAAGAATGTTAAATAAAATTAATAAGTTAAAAAAACTCTTTTTTGGTCAAAAATTAAATTAAAATTTGTATATTAATACATTTAAATATTTAATTGGAGACATTAAATAAAATGCACATTAATTATTTCGAATTAAGGACACATGAAGGGATTATAATCAATATGTAATCTAACATAAGATTTATTTTAAATTTCAATCTTCTTAAATGATTAAAGTTAAAAGACCCTTTGAAAATTGAAGGTGTGTGCTGATTAATGGTATCGAAAATGGCGTGAAATTACACTTTCAGGCAGCCACTGTGAAGGATTACCCGGAAGAAATGACCATAGTCTTCTTCTACACCATGTTTCTTACAATTCAATGCACAGTTATCTCTCTAATTGTGGAAAGGAATAATCTGAATGCATGGAAACTGGAGCTTCCCATTGAGATAATCGCCATTGTGTACGCGGTGAGAAGAACGAAAACCTTTTTATTTGTTAAACATAGTGTTTAATAAGGAACTAATATGATGTCGTTACGTTTATAGGCAATCTGTGTGAGTGTGTTTCGCATCAGTGTTCATGTCTGGTGCTTGCACAAGAAGGGGCCTGTTTATGTAGCCATGTTTTCACCCTTAGGAATCGCCATTGCGGCAGTCTTGGTGGTTGTTTTCCTTGGCGACACCTTTTATCTCGGCAGGTATGCTCAGGCACACAAACAAATTTTTGCATTCAAATGCTCCTTATCATGTTTATCAATGGATTTATTTCTTGTGCAGCTTGATTGGATCCATTGTGATCTCGGTGGGATTTTATACCGTGATATACGCAAAAATGAAGGAGAAAGCGATGGCGGATGATGAGGGAGTTCAACTGTCAAAACCGGCGGATGATGAGGGAGTTCAACTATCAAAACCGGCGGATGATGTGGGAGTCCAACTATCAAAACCGTCTTCCCAAATCCAAATGACTCCTCAGTTGCCAAGCAGTATCAGCAATGAAGTATGAAGAGGTTAATGCCCGGAAATTGGAGTGGCCAAAGGGAAAGTTACAAGAATGTGTAATAGGTAATGCCAAGATTTTGTTGGCATGAATGTGAGGCATGTCAAGTCCGGACCTTTATTCTAACATTTATCAAAATTAATTTACATGTTGCCACTTAATACTATGGTTTAGTGGTATTCCCTCTTCACTTGTAAGTGAGAGAGGTCTTAGGTTCGATTCTCGCCCAAAACAAATTTGAACCACATTATTGCTAGCTCATCGTCAGGCTAAGGGCTGGTTTGGTATTGCTGTGCTTTGAAAAAAAGCTGCTTCTGCTGTGCTGTGAGAATAAGCAGCTGTGAAATAAAGCAGCAGAGTGTTTGGTAAACTTTTTTGTAAAAGTGCTTTTGAAAAAAAAAAGCAGTATTAGAGTGTTTGGTAAACTTTTATGTAAAACAGATGTGAAAAAAAGCCAGTTTTTCAAAGCTAGGTTTTGCAGCTTCTTGTTTTTGGCTTTTTTTCATCCAAAACTGTGAAAAAAAGCTGAAGCTGAGTGTTTACCAAACACAAAAACAGCTCCCAGCTTTTTTTGATAGCAACTTTTTTCAGAATCACCTCAGTACCAAACCAGGTCTAAGTCCACCTCTTTCTCTTAGTATAGATAATATCGTTTGTTCTAAAAAAACAAAATTAATTTACATGTTATGCACGTATTTAGGGTAGTGACTTTCACACTCAAATTTAGTGAGAGTTTTTAGTTGTACTCAAATTTTGTCTCTCAACATCCAAAACCAATGGAACTTTTATTTCCAAATTGCCTTCCTATGAAAATGTAATAAAGAACAACTATTGTTTCATAAAACAAAACAAAACCAATGTTCTGAAAGTTTCTGTCCAGGGTCGTTTAGGCCAACTCTAGACATTAGGTGGCTGGCCACCACCATGGTTGATTATTAGGCATTTAAAAATAAGAAAGGGGGCATAGACTTGCTTAAACGTCCACCTAAGCATCCGTCTAGGTAGCGATTCTCACTTAGATAAAAGAATACATAAATTTTATTTTTGTGACATCCCACATTGCCCAGCGGAGTGATCCTTATATGTATATTCTCATCCTTACCTAGCACGAGACCTTTTGGGAGCTCACTGGCTTCGAGTTTCGTAGAAACTCCGAAGTTAAGCGAGAAGGGGGCTAGAGCAATCCCATGATGGGTGACCCACTGGGAAGTTGCTCGTGAGTTCCCAAAAACAAAACCGTGAGGGAATGGTAAGCCCAAAGCGGACAATATCGTGCTACGGTGGTGGAGCGGGCCCGGGAAGTAGTCCGTCCCGGGCCGGGATGTGACAATTTTGCATTTTATTAATTTTTTTAATATATTGTAAGAGACTTGTTGATACTTGGATGAACACTATTTGTTCCTCATGTTTTCAATATGTTCCTTAATTATGAAACTCAATAAATGATAAAACAACTTCCAATAGACTTATTCAAAAGTTTACAAGTACATTTTTTCACAAAAACTCTGAATTATTATTCATAGTTCCTAATCAATTTTGCGAATATCTTCCAAACACAATCATAAAATTCATTTCGAGCTTAAATACTTTTAAGACTTAACAAAAGATAAACTTACTTGTCAATTAGGTCTAAACATAAGAAAATGTGTTGTCACACTCTTTTTTATCCCCCACACACTTTTGTTAATTTTTTGTCATTGATCTTCTACTTGTTTATTCTGATGGTTGAAAACTGAGAGTGTATAAAAAGTATAAATAAGTATGTAAATAGTACAACCGAACTTCAATTCAACCAGCCTAGATATTAAGATTGGCCCCAGTTAGGCAGTTGCACGCCAAGGATGTTGACTCATAAGCCTTGGTAAGCTTCACTTTATCAAGCCAAAAAACTAAAGTATCTTAAAAGTTCAAAACAGCACGAAACTAAGCCAATTGTCCCACTTCGATTATCGCATGCAATTGAAAAATGGTGTATCTTACAACGTACATTATTGGACCGTTACCATATTATATAGTTTAGTTTTAAAATTGAGATCCTACAATAATCATACAATAGATGCCTTTCACACTAGTCATCAAAACCCTTCTTACATTAGGTGTAGGTCTTATTTAACTAAGGAGTCGTTTGATAAACATTTTGTTTTCAATTTTTGGATTCCAAAAAAAAAAAAAAAATTGAAAACCTGAAAGCGAAACTCAAGGCTGAATTTTGCTCAAAAAAATAATTTTTAATTTTCATGAAAGTAGTTACCAAACAAGATTTCATAAAGATGAAACTAAAAACAAAATAGTTATAAACGACTCCTAAGTTATTGTAAATGATTATATTATTAATGGCATCAAGATCTTTTTGATAAAATCTCACACATAATGACATGCCGTGTAGTTAAGTTGTGAAAAATATTGATATTAACTAGTGATGATGGGGCAATTGCCTGCTTCTCTAAAACTTAACAACATATAGCATCTTCAGTGGTGCTCTGAAAATTGTCCCTACCACCATATGTTAAGTTTAAGGACTCGATGGCTTCTAATGGAGCGCAGCTCTAGTTTCTATTGTAAAGAGATTGCTCAGAGGTTGTATAAAAATTCTCATAAATGAGAACTACATAGGAACTGAAAGAGTGAGTCCAATGTTGATTTTGAGTGGGAAACAAACACCACCTCTCCCCCCCCCCCTCTCCCCCCCCTCCCCCAAAAAAACATGAAAGCTACACAACTTCTCTCACTCTCCATTCACATTTCACATGTGGGTTGAGGATTACTTAGAGCACTTCCACCGCTCTCAAATCCCCTAGGAATAGTGGAATAATTTCCCTCTCTTCCCCCAAAACTCCTCCACCCCATTCCAATACACTGGGCTATAGGGGAGCCTAGTTGCTGACCAGGCTAAAATCGACTAGCCTAGCCCCTAGGTCATGTGATGGAAGGCTGACGTCAGCTACAATTAAAAATTATTAAAAAAAATCATAAAACTTAATTAAAAATACAAAAAAAAAAAAAGTTCTATAAATACCTAACCATGTTTTTCCACCTTACACCATATTTCAATATTTTCAAATACTTTCAACCAATCTTTTATTATCATCCGAAATTAAAAATAAATTATCTTTTATTATTTTATAAATAATAATAATAATAACATTTTAATACGAATTGTCTTGGCAGTTTAAAAATGGAGATCTACTTGGACAATTAGTGTTCACTTAAGGCAATTACCATTCACTTAAGAGGATTAAATTGCCTTTTGCCCAGGGTTTTTTAGGAATGGAATTGCCTTTCGTTACTTGCTAGCATTTGCTGAGTAGCGGGCCCACACCGCACTTTGACATTTTTTTTAAATAATTGGGTAACCAGCGGTATCTTATCTTCATTAGAGACAATATTCTATTATTGACCCCCAATATTTCCTAAAGAGAGGTGGTGGTGGTGGAGGCGGAGAACCTACAATGGGGTCTCCTATTGGAGATATCTGATTAAAATGCATTTTATTTATATCTAAAATCAAGTTGGCCCAGAATTAATAATTAATAAAATAATCAATAAGTGAATAAAAGTAAAGAAATATGTTGGCCCAACGTTAAAATAAAGGGAACTTTAATAAAAAAAACTCATAGTACTGTTCATTTTAACAAAAAATCACATTTTTACACTAAAAAATCAATCTTAATACTATTTACTTTACCATTTATTTTGTCCTTATCGTTAAAACTCAAAGTTTTTAAATCATTTCCATTAGTTTTCTTTAAAATAAAACCAAAAAAATTTGACATTCCCTTCAAATTTGGCAACAAAGTGAAGAATGTCAATCCATGTGGCATTCAATAATATTTAGGGAAACTTTAAATATGGTCCTTAACTACTAATATTCTTTAACTGAAAGCTTTTTAGTTTTTTATTTTTCATCAAGATGCTTTAACTTTGTACACCTCTATATTTGGTAATTAATGTATTTCTATGTCAATAATTAAGCTTGAGGTATTTATATTCCTCATGTAATGAGCTATAATAAACGAATCATTTTTTTTTCCAAACTTTTGATTGATTAAATGAACAAAAAAGCAATGCAACAATATAATTTTAAAATAATACTCAGCATGCATATTGATAAAATGTCAAAGAAATGTGTGTGTATATAAGGGGCAGATTTCTGTCATCACCTTTTTTACATACTTTTGACCACGTTATTCTAGAGCTTATTCTGTAATATATTTTAATAATCTGAATCTTATATTTTATAAACATGAGTACATTCTATTACTAATATATATATATATATATATGTGTGTGTGTGTAACTAATATGGATACATAATACAAATATAGAATATTATACCCACTTATTAACATCGGTACGTAATATGAATAGAAAATGGGTGGTGTTATTTATACACTCTTTTTAACCACTCACACGCCTTTGTTAATTTTTGTTTTTTTTTTTTTTCAATTCATCTAATTTGACGACCGAAATTTAAAATGAGCTTGTGAGAGATAAAAATGAATTTGTGAATAGCATCATCACAAAAGAATATTGTGCCCACTTATGTATGGTTAGATTAAAAAAATTAAAAAAAATTAGTTATGTTAAAAAAGATTTAGTTTAGGATGATAATTAATTGCCAGAAATAGAGAGGTTAAACTCTAAATTAAATTCTTATTTATAGTAAAATAATACAAAATGCTTATGTGAAAATAAATCAAAAGACTTATCAAAAGTTTAACATACACAAGATTTCATCAAGGAAATGTCAAAGAAAATGTCATCATCAGAAATTAGAACCTAACTTTTCCATATTTTTATATATCCATTATTTGCACACATCATGTGACCAAAGAAAGAACCTTAATGTGCCAATCATCTTCCATATTTCACCCATAAGGAGGAGGATGCTGCTTTGTGATCTCAGACCACACCCATTACTCATTTGACTTTACCATCTCATCCCCTCTGTTTCCTTCTGAGTTTTAGAGAGAGAGAGAGAGGAGCATCCATGGCAGCAGCAGGGAGGTCTTGTTACAGAGATGTGCTGCCGTTCACGGCGATGGTGACGATGGAGTGCATGAACGTCGGCCTAAACACTCTCTTCAAAGCTGCCACTCTAAATGGAATGAGCTACCATGTCTTTGTTGTCTACTCTTACTCAGTTGCTGCCTTTGTTCTCATCCCAGCTCCTTTCGTCTCCCGCACGTTCGAATCTTCTTTCTCGTCCTATAAATTAGAGCAGTTTAGAATACCGTCTTATTATAAACAATTTAATTGATCAAAATTAACAAACTCTTCATCATTTTATCTAACATGCATCTATAATTTCTTAAATTGCAGATCAAGGGTGCTTCCTCCTCTCAACTTCTCCATCATGTCCAAAATTCTTCTTCTTGGACTCATAGGGTACAATCATATCAACGCATAAATTTTGCGAAGCAATTTCAGCACACTTTTTTTCTCACATGCACACCTTTGTTTATTACTGTCATCGACGTTCGGATTGAATAAATCAAACGAATAAATAAATAAATAAATATATATATATAAAAGGACATGCAGAAAGAGAAAAACGATCGCCTCGCTAAAATTTTGAGGACCAAGTATTTAACTATTTAATGCTAATTAGTGTTCTTGGGATGAGCAGGAGTTCATCACAGATCATGGGGTACACAGGAATCAACTACAGCTCTCCAACACTTGCTTCAGCCATCAGCAACCTTGTGCCAGCTTTCACTTTTATCCTTGCCATCATTGTCAGGTACCTCCTCTTTCTCCCCACACACAGTTACCACAACACCCTCCGTTGACAAATATCTAGGCTTATTTATTTGTGTGCCCTTCGAATATGTCGAAATTTCCACTTGTTTCCTGGACTGTCGATTGTGTGACTTTGCCTCATGTGCTTTGGTTTCATGTTCCGTAATGGTTAAGAAAATCGTTAACTTGGTTGATTTGGAATTGAAGTTTTGCTTGGAACTCGGTATTTTCTTCGTTTTGGCTTCAGTTCCGCAATAAACAAGATAACACGTTTCCTGACTAACTAGACGGAACGGGACAGGGAATGAAGGTAGAGGAGACAAAGTCACACGATCACAAGATTTTTGGTGTGTGGGGGGAATGAAATACTCTTTAAGGCACGGGCATTTAAACAAAAAAGCCAAAATCTAATGGCCTTAGTTTGTCCGGTTGCTTTCTATAAATAGTTGAAGAGACCAGAAAAAGGTACTTTTTCAAATTACGATAACGGAGGAACGTGGGTCCACCACACTTAAATTGCAGAGATTCTTAAAAATCTCACATCTTAATCGTTCATCATATATTGTACGATAAATTTTCGTCAGTATTATTTGTGTTCAATTTCAAATAAAAAATATTAGATAATTTATAATTGCATGATGCACGATAAATGATTAAAATATGAAGATCACTAAGATTCTCGCAATTTGAATCTAGATGAGATCCAAATCCCTCTTTCCCCACTTTGTTTTCTTGCTCCAAGCGGGCAGACTCAACATAGAGAAATAATTGTTAATTGGAACTTGGACTTCTAGTTTGTTCTGGGTAAAAGAGGAAAACTATGGGTACGAGAGATATTTTTAATGTGCTATAAACACGGTTCGGTATGAAACAAGGTTCTAAAAAACAATAGACGCTAGTCAGGCGGCGGGCTGGTGCCTAGGGGCCTAGGCGGCTAGGCGGGGTTTAGGCCGCCTAGGCGGATTTAGGTAAATTTCTTGTATATCTTGTAAATAAGTGTATATTGACACTTACAAAAAATTAAACTTGTATGAAATCTATGGATAAGGTAATAAAAGAATAATAAAATGAAAAAAGAGTATCCAATAAGTCCAAAATTTAAAGACACATTAAGCATATATGCCATAGAACCATAGTAAGGAGTATTGTAGGATGACACATGTACAATAAGTTCACAATTTAAAACCACATAAAATGCAGAATAGGAGGAAAATAAGGAAATATAGTAATGTAGATAGGATTTTTTTTAATTAAAAAAAAAAAAACCTCTTACCCTCCTAGGCGCCGCCTAGAGCCCAACCGATTTGCAAGAAAACGCCTCAGGTCACCACCACCCAGCGTCTAGGCCCTTTTTTAAAACATTGGCATAGAATATACTAAATATTATAATATAAACGGTTGGATATTTGAATTATTTTTTTCAACCACTTGTATTATGACATTTGGTGTACCAGACTATGTTTCCCCGCATGCTGAAAAAATTCTCCTTTGGGCACATACGACGGTCACTTGAGAAAAACTTACATGCACTGCTCGAAACTAGATAAATAATATAACATCATACGTAAGTCGATGCTTAACATTGTTATATTAACAAAAGGCACCACGATGCTAGAGTTCTATTTGTGTATATATCAACGTACACATTGCATTTTAAGTAGCTCAGTTTCGCTCGTTAAAATCCCTAAGAATATTTATCACGCATACAACCATAAATTCAACAACGTATGGAATACATTGATCTACTAAAGAATTCTTGTAATTTTTACCATGAGCATGATTAACAACTAACTTCTACCTCTTTCCCTCTCTCTCTCTCTCTCCCCTTTATACCCACCAAAAGGCTGGAAAGTACAGGTTTGAGAAGCAGAAGCAGTCAAGCAAAAATCTTGGGTACAATTGTTTCACTTGCAGGTGCATTTGTGGTGACTCTCTACAAGGGCCCTCCTATTGTGTTTGCTAATCAATCACAATCTATTTCACTTCACCAACCTCTCCTAAACTCCCCACCACCAACGAACTCAAATTGGATAATTGGTGGCCTTCTGCTAACGGCTGAGTACATATTGGTACCACTTTGGTACATTGTTCAGGTAATTAATTTTAACCAAAACTAAAAGTTTGGAATTCTTCTGTTTCCGACCCTAAACCATGAACCCTTCTTGTTCCGCCTTAATTCTAAAGTAGTAATACTTTTGCAGGCACAAATCATGAAAGATTACCCGAATGAGTTAACCGTCATCTTCTTCTACAATGTCTGCGTGGTCGCCGTTTCTGCGGCTGTTGCTTTGATTACAGAACCAAATTCCAGCGCTTGGAAGTTGAGACCTGATATTGCATTGCTTTCCATTCTCTGCTCAGTAAGTAACTAATTGTATGGTAAAAAAAAACAGTGCCTATATAGTGTGACTTACATCTTAATCGTATCAATTTTTCTTTATATCTAGGGGCTATTTGGGTCGTTTTTGAACAATGCTGTTCACACATGGGTGCTGCGCTTGAAGGGACCTGTCTATGTGACAATGTTCAAGCCTTTGTCCATGGCCATTGCCGTGGTCTTGGGCGTTGTGTTCCTTCATGACACTCTTCATCTCGGAAGGTTCGTTAGCATAACTAATCTCTTTGTTTTTTTTTTTTTTTTTCAACGAGTTGTTACTAACACTCTAAAATAGTCATCTTGCACTCCTCTCTCCTTTATCTTTTTCCGCTAGCGAGAGTGCAGCGTAAAATGTCTCCATTTTTTCCTCTTTTCAGCCTAGTTGGAGCAACAATTATATCTTTTGGGTTTTATACTGTACTGTGGGGGAAAACAAAGGAACAGGTCGGTGAAGAACCTGTAGCTACTAGCCTGGAATCCCCATCTACCACCCACAAGGCCCCTTTATTGCAAAACTATAAAAACGAAAAGTAAATCAAAGATTTGCAGATGTATATATGTATGAAAGTCAAATACAAGACGTCCAGTCGATCATCGAACGTCTATTTGCCTACTAGAAATCTTCCATATGACTGTGGCTGGAGAATTAGCATACGTTACAGATGCAATGAGGGAAAGCCCACCTTATCGAACACTGCTTGGCTCCTTATAAGTAAGAAGCATGATGCAACATTAGTGATGGGGAATGAGACCCTTAAGTTAAATAATCGACATGTGTTTATGGATGGAACTCAACGGCGATTTTCGTTCTTGGAAGTCGCCTCATCTCGATGGATTGGACGTAACAACTAGCTCGCAGTCAAACTCTACAAGGTCATCCTAGACTTGAGACTTGAGGAAGAGCTTGGGAAGGATAACATGCTTTGAGGGAGGATACTGTAAGTTGTATAAAGCTTTCTAATGTAATCTTTATTTCATAAGAATAAGAAATTTTTTACAATCCAAAATATGCTATTGTAAAACTGACATTGTTTCCTTTTACCCTTATTATTGCATATTTTCCGACTAAAAGTAAAAGTAAAGAACTCATCCAGTAATCTCACTTCTCAGAAATTTGGTCGGGATAAGTTTTATACATGGTTCCTTTAAGAGGATCCTAAAAATCATCTCTGTAAAAAGCTAAAGGCGAAGTGATCGTCTGTGTTCGCTCCCAACTTTTGAATCGAATCTTAAGGCATCTAGACAGCCTCTACTTTCTCTAAGATCGTATCTCTAGGGTCATTGGCCAGAGAATGTACTTCCTCTAAAGTATTCTCTTTAGTCTTAAGATCATCAGACATGGACGATGATATGCAATGTGTCGTGAGGATATCCAGCGTCGCTGCCTTGGCAGTTTTTCTTTGCAGAACAACCATCTGCGCATGAAGTATGCAATTCACAATTCAGCCAACCAAAGAAAAATGCATAGCATGCATGCATATATCCATGTATTTGTGTGTGCCTGAGACTAAGAAACATAAAAAGAACCTGATTGCATTCGAGGCCGAACTTAAGGTACTCGTCATCACAATTCTCGACCATGCTGACCAAGTTCTTCAGATTCTTCACAGGCATACCATTGAAAGTAAGAACCTGCACATAAAGCAGAATAATTTACACAAGTCTATCAGATGTTATTTCGCCGATTCCTTAGACTATCATTTGCGGCATCAGATAAAGAAAGGAAAAATGGAAAAGCCTAGTCACTGACCTGATTGTTAACGATGTCCTCATATCCAATATTAATGTCAGCAACAAGTACCTAGAACAATTTTGAACAATGTCAACCACAAAACCAGGGTAACAAGAAACTATACTAATATCCAAAAGCATGAGAAAGATAGAATGCAAGATATAAACCTGAGAAACAACAATGAGCTGTTCGTCAATAGAACGTGCCATTGCATGTAAATGCTTGTCCAACAGTTTGATTGGAACGTCAAATATATTTCCAAACTGGATATAAGAAAAAAACCATGGTCAAGATTTAGCAACATTGTAATGTTCATTTAACAATTAAACCTGGATGCATTTCGTAGAAATTAATAAAGGCATAGTTTAATGTTGAAAGCAAGGGCACACCTCAGAACGCAGATATGGAACGGATACAGCTGTGAAAACGAATCCAGCAATGATATAAAAGGAAGGAGGTTTTCCCTCGATGTGTGATGGGATGAGTTCCTTGTGTTTTGCAAGTTTAATGTTGAACTCAAGTGTCTCAAAGTTCCGAAGAACTTTTATTAGAGCATTGTCACCTAAGTATTTTTGAGAGACAAGGTAACTGAAACCTATGCGCTCTCCATGCTTGAATGGAACTAAAAAAAATTACAAAAATTAGTGTTACTGCTGAATATCAAGAAGCTTATGGAACACTTCATCTGGGAATGTTCAAATGCCACTCTTCTAAAAAATAATTACCAACACACGCAGGAACACAAAAGCGACTTGAAAAGAGAACAGCAGTCTTTGAAAATCACACAGAGAGAGAGTTTACCTGTGCCATCATTAGCAATGTTAACCCCATCAAAACTAAGAATAACATCAGATGGCTTTAGCAGTTGAGATTCTGGAGCTGTAGGTTCCAGCCTTCTAATACGGATACCCTTTTGATCAGTTCTCATCCCCACTGACATGCGAAGATCAGGATTCTCCATCTTTTGCCACTCAATTCCGAGAATTGGGAACCCTGTATATGCGCCATTCTTCTCATAATCTCGAATGAAATGCATAATAACTGGTACTGGTATAACATAGCCTATATTTTCCGCAGCTTCATGTTTGAGGGACTGAAATGCAATTCCCACGCATTCTCCCTTATCATTAAAGGCAGGGCCACCAGAGTTTCCAGAGTTGATTGCAGCATCTATCTGCAAAAACGCACCCCAAGTACCCCAAAAACACGCGTCAAGTCTCTGAAATCAGGTGTACATAATTTCATTTTCATGGTAAGAAACTATATATAATGTATCCACCTGCATTCCCAGAAGCTCGGTGGAGCCATGAACATAAGGCAGGATCTCCATCCTTGACACAACTCCGCTCGTCACGGAGATTGTGTCACCCCCAATCGGGTACCCAACCACTGTCACGGCATCTTGCAGTGCAGGCAAATCTCCAAACTCCACAGGTGAAATCCCTTCCCAGAACTCATCATCACTCACCGTAAGCATTGCTGAAAGTTTAGCATCAAACTTTAAATCGCAACACAAAAGTACAAAAAGTAACAAACTTTAAATTGCACCAAACTCAAAGAATTACCATGCAAATGTAAAATTGTTGCACACAAAACATCATCGCCAAGTAAATCAAACCCGAAATTAAAATGGACAAAAAGATGGAAACTTTAAACTGCATTCACCTCAAGAATTACCATGCAATTGCAAAAGGCAAATGTAAAATTGTAGCATACCGATATCGCATTCGGCTCCAATGGCCAACACAGTGGCCAAGTACTTGGTATCGGAGCCCCGTTTCTTGAGCTTGACCTGGGTATGATGATCCACCGAATGCGCATTGGTCAAAATCCTCCTGCCCCCAATCACAAACCCACTACTGCTGGAGCTGCACTGCTTCTTCCTCTGCCACGGCAGCGAGAAGTTCGGCGCAGTGTGGACGCAGAACACCTTCACCACCGCGTCCATGGACGGGACAACTCTCCCCACCCTCCCCCGCCTCGGCACTGTCATCGGCGGCTCCGAAACGACCGACGAATCGTTCCCACAACCGCGGTTTTGGTCGGCCAATCCGGAAGCCGATATATTGATGAGCTCGGGGCTGAGGGGATGGGTTACGGGAGGGAGGGAAAGGGCGTCGTTGACGGTGGTGGCACTGGCGGGACTGATGTGTTGGATATACATAGTGGTGGCAGAAATGGTGGGTTTTGTGTTTTGGGATTTTTAGTTTTGAATATATAATGGATAAGGCGTGGAAAAGGGGTGGTTAAGGGGCGGTGGGTCGTCATAAAAAATGGGTTTTCTTCGGGCCGACAGGAGACGCCGGTGGGAGTCAATGGATTGGCGGCCTTCGTTGAAGCTTCGCGGTAAGTAAACAGAGTAGACGACAGTCAGTAGCGGACATGAATACGGAGGATGAGGGATATTTAACTTACGTGTCCCGCGTTCACATGGTGGAAAGCATTCTTATGACGTGTTGTGAGTTGGGGTCTAAACCTTCCAACAACGTGCTTACTTGTTTGAAAGTACTTTTAAAAGTCAGTCAAAGCGTTTTTATAGAAATTTTATTTTTTGAAATCAATGCTCAATAAAATTCAAGTGGATCATTGAAAAGCATTTAACTGCTTCTTGAAATAATCGTATATCCGGTGTTTCTTTTAAAATCAATTTCACTAAAAGTATTTTTAGTCATTTTAAAAGCACTTCCAAACGAACCAAATATTAAGTAGTTGTATCCACACACCCATTTTACTTTTCTCACACTTATGTTAAATTTTGATCGTCGGATCAAGAAAATTGAAGGATTAATTCAATAAAAACAAGAGTGTGTTGGAGGTAAAATGAGTGTGAATAGCATTTTCCTAATATTATTAGGTGGAATGCTAAAGGGACTCTTCATAGACTATCTGCCGCCTCCTTTGGCACAATGTTTTACATGTTGGCACCCGAATTGGCGTTAAAACATGAGGTAACAAAGAGTCTATAAAGAGCCCATTTTTGATAAAGTCCCATTAACATTTCTCTATTATTAGTCTAGTCAAGATGGGTTGATTTCGCATTGTCCAGAGCGGACGTGCTTCCTATGCATTTGAGTTAAAAATCACTTATGTTAAGATTAATGTAAAATAATGTCTTAAAGAAAAATGGGTTGATTAGTTGAAATGAAAAACGCATTCGAAGTATGTTTACTTGGGACGCAAGAAGCTGTGAATTGGAAAAATCAGGAGAATGCATTTGCATTCCATAACGAATTGGTACATAAAACTCACAAATGTATTAGTAAAAGCAAAACAGGTCGGAAATCAGAATCAATTTCCGGGTAAACAAATGAGAAGTCAAGAATTTGAAGAATTTTAATAGGGATTGGCACCTCCCTAGCCGATAAGTCGGAAATCGGAATCATTTCCTAAGTAAACAATAAGAGGTCATATACAACGTACATTGTTGTATGGTAGAATTTTCCGTCAACACAACCCTGAATTTTATTGCATCCAACTTGTACGGTATTATTCTCAAATAAATCAGCCGGTAAAAATATTACATGATGAACATCTCACATGTTTTTAGCTGGTACTGAAATTGACAAAACTCAAGAAAGTATGATGCTAACTAATCCTAGGAAAAACCGAACTTCAATTCCCCGCTGCTTTCTTCTGCTCTGTAACAAGAACTGGCTAATATGAATACAATAACATAGGGAAGACATCGTTATCACGCGGTCGAACGTCTGCAGATACTTCGAGAAGCTGGTTATGACAGAAATGGCGGATTAATTCCCGGCTTCAGTTCTCCGTAGGAGAATGAAATGTTTCCCTTCCTTCTACAAGCATTCTAAACTTCATCTATGGGAATAGGTCTCCTTTCAGGGCTTAAAACTTAAGGTCATCAGACATAGCTGAAGGTATGCAATGTGTAAGGAGGATATCTAGAGTTGACGCCTTGGCGGTTTTTGTCTCTAGTACAACCATCTGCACAGAGAACTGCGCAATTCAGCCACCAAACGAAAAGTACAAAGCCTGTGCGCAGAGAGAGAGAGAGAGCGAACCTGATTGTATTCTAGGTCAAACTTTAGGTACTTGTCGTCACAATTCTCCACCATGCTAACCAGACTCTTCAGATTTTTCACAGGCTTACCATTGAAAGAAAGAACCTACACGGAAACCAAATGCTTTGAATGAGTATGTTAAAGTGGAAGTTAAAAAATTTTATCACATCATTGTAGTGTAACATATCTCTAACCTGAGTGTTCACAATGTCCTCGTATCCTATGTTAATGTCAGCAACAAGCACCTACCACAATTTTGAAAAAGATGTTAAGGCATCATAGCCATGAAAGCAGAGCAAAAAATACTTCGTCTAAAACTGAAAAGCATGAGAAATAGATGAGACAGGGGAACCTGAGAAACAACAACTAGCTGTTCATCGATAGACTCCGCCATTGCATGTAAATGTTTGTCCAGCAGCTTGACTGGAGCATCAAATTCGTAATCCTTTCCATACTAGAAATAAATGAAAACCCAGAGGTTAAGGAGTTGGTAACATACTACTAATGAGAGAGAGAGAGAGAGAGAGAGACGAGAGAGAGAGAGAGAGAGAGAGAGAGAGAGACGAGAGAGGTGGGAGAGAGAGAGAGAGAGAGAGAGAGAGAGAGCATTGGGAGTATGAAATGAATGTCGCACCTCAGAACGCAGATATGGAACAGATACAGCTGCAAAAACAAAACCACCAACGATGTAATACGAAGGAGGTTTACCCTTAATGTGTGCTGGGATGAGTCGCTTGTGAGTTCCAAGTTTTATGTTGTACACATGTATCTCTGAGTTACGAAGAACTTTTACCAGAGCACTATCGCCAGTATATTTTTGAGAGACAAGGTAACTGAAACCTATGCGCTCTCCATGCCTGAATGGAACTAGAGAAATGACACCAAAAGGAATGTTAATCACTTAATATCGTGTATTCAGAATTTCATGCACATTAAAGTTCAACTTCTTTTATCAAGATAACAGATACCTGTGCCGTCATTTGCAATATTAACCCCATCGAAGCTAAGAATAACATCAGATGGCTGCAGAACATGAGAATGTGGAGCTGTAGGCTCAACTCTTCTAATACGCACACCCTTTTGATCAGGTCTCATCCCCATTGAGATCCGCAGATCTGGATTTTCCATCTTCTGCCATTCGATTCCAAGAACTGGGAACCCTGTTAGAAGAATTTCAATCACGCAAATGATTATTAATAACCCAATGCTCATGTGTCCCCATTGGACTGCCAGGGATATTTGCCGGAAGGTAGTGTCAGAAGTACAAATCATAACAAACCTGTATATGCCCCATTCTTCTCATAATCTTGGATGAAGTGCTTAATAACTGGTGTCGGTATGACATAGCCTATATTTTCCGCATCTTCATGTTTAAGAGACTGAAACGCGATACCCACGCATTCTCCCTTATCATTAAAGGCAGGCCCACCAGAGTTTCCAGAGTTTATTGCAGCGTCTATCTGCAAAAGGATCACAAGTAGAAAGGAAATCGGGAAGCCACAGCAGGTCAATAATCAGGTAGTTATGGTACATAGGAATAGTCTTACAAGAAAAATCTCAAAAGACATAACCTGCAGTCCTAGAAGCTCAGTCGATCCATGAACATAAGACAGTATCTCCATACGTGACACAACACCACTTGTCACAGAGATCGTGTCACCCCCAATAGGGTAGCCGACAACTGTCACAGCATCTTGGAGTGCAGGTAACTCTCCAAACTCCAGAGGTGAAACTCCTTTCCAGAACTCATCATCGCTCACAGTAAGCATCGCTAAAGGCATCATGGAAAAAGAACTATTCAATAGAATTACCCATGAATTTAATGCACTGATATCACCTTCTCATCAACTTTTCCAAAGCATGCCAAATCAAACCGAACTTTACAAAAGAAAAAATTGATCTCGCATTCATCAAATGATTGGAAAACAAAAATGAAAAACACGATACATAATTGCTATGTTGCACAGATACGGACACGGGACACATGATAAACAGAGACAAGGTAAATTTCCAAAAACTAGAATACAGATACAGCAAGGACATAGAAATTAACGTAAAATCGATATGTTGGATCCTAATCATATTCGATGTCAAACGAAATAAGTAATCTGCAATTTGAAGCTGCTTCTTAGCTAAATTCTATTTAATCACATGAACATCTTAACAAAACAAAGCCATGACAAACTAACTGCTTTCTGCTTCCATATCAATCCAGTAACTCATAATATGATCACATTTTTCAAAAAAGCAAGCTTGTATACCAATTTCGACAACAAATTAGTGCAGAATCAAATAAAAGAATCCGAATTTTCGCATACCGATATCACACTCGGTGCCTATGGCTAACACAGTGGCCAAGTACTTCGTTTCAGAGCCGCGTTTCTTGAGCTTCACCTGCGTATGGTGCTCCACAGAATGCGCATTGGTCAGCACCCTCCTTCCCCCAATCACAAACCCACTACTGCTCGAACTGTACTGCCGCTTCCGCTGCCACGGCAGCGAGAAATTCGGCTCCGTGTGGACACAGAACACCTTCACGACGGCGTCCATGGCGGGGACCACCCTCTCCACGCTCTCCCGGCTCGGCACCATCATCGGCGGCTCCGAAACGACCGCCAAGGCGTGCCCACCATCGCCGTTCTGATCCATGTGTCTCGAGCTCCGCCGTTCCGGCGAACCCGCCATGTTGGCGTTCTCGGTCTTTCTGGGACGCCCTCTACCGCGGCGGGCAGGCTGGGAGCTGCCGGGGTCTGAGGTGGATTCGCTCGCCGGAACTGAGACGGCGTCGTCCGCGGCGGTGGGGTTGGTGTATTGGATGTCCATGGTGGTGATGTTGGTGTCATCGGCTTCTGGGGTTTTGGCTTTTCGACCTCTTTTTCCTTTTTTATTTTCGCCCATTTTTTTTATTTTTTGAAGAAAATTGAGAAATGGGTTTTGTTGGGATCGGCGGTCTGAGGGCGGTGAAGCTTTTGCGATTAGGGTTTTTTATACACAGGCGGAGGTTCCAGAACCAACGACTTCCTTTTTTGAACCAGATACTGTAGCAGATGACGGAGGAGGAAGGAGAAGTGAGAGTTGGGCCTCAAGCTTATTTGCAGCCCACTACTTAAATTAGGGCTCAAGTGGGCTTCATGGATGTGGGTTAACTTAAGTTGGGCTTGATGTAAAACTTGAGAAAAAAATATCATTAGAGCGGTACAGACAGACCAGAAGATGACCGACAGAGAATCCCATCAACCTGTCGGTCGACAAGAACACTTCACGAAAATAAGGTTGCCTCACCACACCAAGTGGTAGGACAAGTGTCAACTGCTGAATAAAACGATATCATGTGACAAATCACTTGCTGAATATTGGTCATTAGATAACTAACTTATCAATACTAACTAATTGACAACTTGATAATTTCTTTGAGGAACCTCTACACATGGTAGCAAGTGATTAGTTAATACAAATTTTTTATTGTCTCCGGTTAGACCCCATACGCTCACGAACACGTGTCATTACTGTACTTAGTATCATATTACTTCACGTTGAAAATGAGGGAAGCTCCACTATTTTCACCTTTCTAGAAGGGGATTATTCTCATGATCGCAACATACTTGGCCAAAGTTTTATGACAATTTGCTAACTCAAGTATCAAGGGCTTTTCAGCCAATATTACATCTACCTTTTTTTCTACGTATCATATGCTCTCTTGTCGTAAATTCTAATCATCTCTCACTTAAAAACATGAGATTACTTTTAACACTTTAACGTGATTTATCGTTGCTCATGCATGTATCTATTCTTTATTAAGTCTTTTTCGTTGTGTACAATCAATCAATCTTTTTCTTTGTACTAATTAAGCAATTTTACCAATGTATCTCTCTACTTTGAGACCTTGGGACTCCAATTTTGAAAGAATTGTAAGTGTTGAAAAACTTGAAGAAGCTGACCACCAAAAAACAGGTGACCTTGCACACTCCCTCCTCCTCCTTCAACAGATGGTGCAAGGCTCCTCCTCCCTTCTCTCTCCCACTTTATCTTATCCATCACTGTAATCTGCGAACAAAGAAAAATCGTATCTTCGCTGCTACGGAGCCTCTTCGGAAACCCCTTTCGAGCTTTCCCTCCGAATTTTTATTGCGCCTTTATTCCCTCTGTCTCTCTCTGATTGAAACTTTAATCCACCATTTCACATGTTTTAAAAATCTCATCTCTTTCACTTTTTGTTCCCCATTTTTTATTTCAATTCTCAGGCTTTTTCCGATCCCAGTCTCTCTTGGGTAGTTCTTGTTTTCTGATATTTTCTTGAATCTGTAATTTTTTCTTGGAAATTTTGGTTCTTGCAATTCTGGGTCACTTCGATTTCAGCTTATCTTTCACTTTTCGTTTCTGGGCAATCTGAGATCTCAGTTTCTGAAACTGGGTTGTGGTGATTTCGATCCAATTTGATTGTTTTCTTTCGAATTTCAATCCCAAGGCAATGTCAGAGGGCTATGCAATCGAGCTTTACTTCGATCCAGCCCTCGAAAACCAGGTCTTGAAGGCTTGGAACGTGCTCGCCCGCCGTCAGATTAGTACCCAGCTTATCGAAATCGAATCACGACCTCACATCACCCTCTTCTCAAGTCCCTTTATTGAACCCGCCAAGCTCGAAAACGTGATCAGAACCTTCGCTTCCAAGCAAGAGCCTCTGGCCTTGTCTTTCTCTTCGATCGGGAGCCTCCCAAATGACAACAACGTCCTGTTTCTGTCGCCAACTCCGTCGGTTTCGTTGCTGCAGTTTCAGTCCCAATTGTGTGAGGCAATGAAGAAAGAAGGTGTGGAAATTGGGGAGGAGTATCGCACTGACTGCTGGGTTCCTTACTGTGCCGTCGCTCAGGAAGCGCCGAAGACTCGAATGGCGGAGGCATTCTGCGTGTTGCGGGACTTGAAGTTGCCGGTTGCAGGGTATGCCATGGATATTGGATTGGTGGAATTTTCACCGGTTCGCGAGCTGTTCTCGTTTGTGCTAGGTAACACAGTGGAAGCATGAGATTTCAGAGCAATGCTTATGTGTTAATCTAAAGTTTTAGTTGTTGTCTAATGACTATGTGTTACCTTATTGATGTTAGTGTAGATTACTGCCTATTGTGCTACTTAGTGTAGTTACAGTTACAGATTTTGAATTTGATGTTTTTCGAATTGGATAGTTTCATTTTATCTTCCCTTCAGATTGATGCTTTGTTTTGTTCATGTTGATTGACATACTTAAAACTGTTCCAAAATTATCCGAGCTTGCGTTGCGTTTGAGTATTGATTCGACTAGTGAACATCTTATTATGTTGGCTATAATCTTTAGACCATATCAAAGATGCTAAATTTGATCAATAGTGTGCCGGTTCCCAGGGGTTTAGGTTATCAATTTCTCTAGAGCCTTGGTTTTTTGAACTCTTTAAAATATCGACCTTGCTTTACTAGTTATCGACCTTGCTTTACTAGTTATCTAGAGCCTTGGTTTTTTGAACTCTTTAAAATATCGCTTTCATCTGCTGAAGGCGTGTGCGCGCTATGTGTGCACTGCAGATATTTGTTAGACGACTCTCATATTTGTAATGCTTCTACTCTTATAATTTGAAACTCATTGCGTAGTTTTAAAATTCTGATTTCTGATTGTGCACTCTGTTATGAAACAAGGCTGGTCCTGTGTCAATTAACTGTCGATCCTTGGTATCGGTTTGCAATTTTTGTTTCAGATGATTCTGAAACCTATCTGCTTCAACAATCTAGCTATGGTTTGTGGTAATCATACTTCTCAGACTCTTCCCTCTGTGTGATTGAGCCAAGAGTTCTTCTATGAATCTCCGTTGTTATGTAGGATCTCTTTTCGCATATTTACCAAATTTCGGGTGCATGTTTTATGTCTGATGTGAAAGGATACCTTGGCTTCCCAAAATCTGCTGAATATTTGGGAAAGTTTATAAACATGTTGGAGGTACTCGGTTTAACATATGTTAATTATGAAAGATAGAATGTAAGGATTTGAAATTTATGTCCTGGGTTATGTATGCTTCCGTCGAGGAATGACCTTCCCGGAGTTTGGTGTCCATGTCACTTGTTACTCGTCGGAAAACACTGAGACTCCAGCTTACTTGTTGATTGGACCTGGGAAGTTACAGTGACAGTACTATGAGGAATAGCTCTAGGTTGTTATAGAACGTAAGTATGGTATATAGGATAGAGTACCGGGGGAGAGATTATATTCGTACAACTGATTATTTTCACAGCACATCATAAGTATGTCTTTAAAAAGCTACAACAGTATCACATATCAAATTGGCCCTAAGAAACTACGCCAACGCACACAATCGTTATAACCGTCCATCCACTTGTTCCAGTGAACTTCAGGCTACCCGTCCGGGTCTCATAAGCATGGCATGGTTACATCTAAAACCCTAAACTTCCTTCTCTGCATCTCCCCTTCTCTTATGCAGCTATAAGAAATTTGGACCATAAATTCATAAGGGTGAAGTCAGCAAAGTACCATGTCCTGAAGTGGTCTTCGGAATCCTTGTATAGGGAATTCCTCCTGCAAGTTATTAGTGTTAATATCATAGTTCATTGAAGAACCCGCACATAAAAGTATACATAATTGGGTTAATTAGGTCAATTGGTCAGAGTAATATGTCTGTTTCCTTACATCTGATAACGGCCATTTTCTTACCTCAAACGATTTCCTAAAATGTATTTGGATCGAACCACGGAAGCTCGCAGTTTTCCGGCTTCCATTTCCAGTTCAGAAAACCCTTGTCCAGCCTACCATATTTGAAACAATTCCTTGATTTAGGAACAGTGAGTGACACAGCTTGTATTGGGTAGATTGGCCCTCTCAGATCTGGAATCCAGTGACCCTTTAAAAGGTCACACTTCTCCTCTTCTACAAAAATCAAAAATTGCAATCTCTTTTAGAACCCTACCCAAAGAAAATAACAAGTCGTTTGATAACGAATTCGATTTTAGTTTTTATTTTTCATTTTTTAGCTAAAGAAAATGTATATTATAAAAGGAGGAACGGAGAAGGGTGAAGAAAGGATGGTGGAAGAAATTGAAAAGGAAAAACACACATGACAAAAAATAAAATCCAAAAAATTGAACTTTCAAGTTTTTGTGTTCATATAAACTCCTGCATTTCTCTTCCTCCCCCCTTTCTCCCACCACCTCCCTTCATTCTTCTCCCTTCACTCCTCTCATATATTTTCGCTTCATCTCTAGCACAACAAACGAAAACTGAAAATCAAATGGTTACCAAACAGACTTTAAAATAGTTTAAATATGAAAATAAAAAAGAACAATTGGGTTTTATTTTCTTTTTGTATGTTTACTTGTTGGTGGTTAGAGCTTAATAACATGATCAAGGCCTTGTTTGGGAAGAATTAGAAAAGGGTTTGGAGAATGGAGTTAGAAGAAGATGAAAATGGTGGCTATGGCTAGACAGGTGAGAAAAGGAGCCAACCTGCTAATGACTCAGAGAGAGAGAGAGAGTTAAAACCTCACTCAATCTACACACAGAGATTAGCACAAGACCCGAATTTCGGACATAACCAGCCAGCAACCTACTTACATCTTAACAGAGTATGAATCGTTTCCAAACTCCGAGCACATGTACATGCTTTATACGAAAATTTATTTGACACATCGGTTAAAGATGCTCTTAAATTACTTTGAACAAGAACATCTAGAATTTTTATTTTTATTTAGGCGATATTTGAATATAAACTTCGGAGAGGGAGATTCACTAAGGTCTGATAGTTCTATTAACATTCACTAAGGTCTGATAGTTCTATTAACATTTGTATAACAACCAGCACGGAAAACACTTTTGCTAAAATAAAAGGTCTACATTGGTAAATTGGTAGTGAAAAACCTCAGATTCTGGATACTTTGCAACTTACTTGACTCGACTTGCTATGTACATACATACATACATACATACATACATACATACATACATACATACATACATACATACATATATATATATATATATATATTACAAAAACGTAAAGAATTTCATTTATCAGAACAAATACATACAACTAAGAGGTGCTAGATGGGTACATTTCTCTAGTGACCAAATATTTTGATCTGGAGATAAATCCGTCCAAATTGACAAATAAGGAAAACCCCTACTAGGCAACCACATCACAACAACACGAACCATAAGCCATTGGTAAAGATCTGCCACAATGATGGCAGAAGTAACAGACCTTGCACCGAGGCCACAAAAGCTATGGCAAGAACGAGGCTACAAAAGCCATCGCAAGAACGAGGCCACAAACGACTTGTCGAAGCAATACAACACAACCTGCTAGGCTAAAATGAAAAACTACCTAATCTGAGAATGGAACCATCAATCAGCAAGTCTTCGTGATGAGGACAAAACCACTTCTAGAGGGATCTATAGCAGCCATGGGAGGAGGAACCGCCATAGATCAAGTCAAGTAAGACGGCTTAGTCATAATCAGCGGAGTAGCGCACAACTACCGTGGAAAACGAGCGGTGGGACATGGATCCGACCCACCACAACCATAAATCCGAGCCCAAGCTATATCTCTGAACTAAAATTAATATACGCCCTTGTAATAAAAACAAAGTAAAAAAAATAGGGCATTATTAACTATTAAGATACGAATTTGTATGAATTTTGTTCTAATTAAACCCTAAACACTCAACTAAGAAACTATCCTCTCTCGTTTCGGATAATCTCCATCAAAAAATGGTTCCAATAATCAACAGGGCCTGGCATGCACCAGTGCACACAGTCGTTGTAACCCTTCATCCACTTGTTTCCCCAGTGATCTCCGGGATGCCCGTCCGGTCGCATAAGCATGGCTCGGGTTATATCCAAAACCCTAAACTTCCTCCCCTCCATCTCCCCTTCTTTTCTTGCTCTTTCTAACTCCTCAACCTGAATGCTCCTCAGCTCCCAATCGAAACGTTTTAAATCAACTTCCCCCTCGCTCAAAGGACTCGTTCTGTTGCAGTATCCCCCGGTGTTCCAAGCCCCGCCCTCAAAATGTGCCGGCGCAAATGTCCTCAACAAGGTCAAGAGGCCTCCCTTGCAGTTTTTGCAATCCTGTATGTACTTGAATGTAGCTCGAAATGCCATGCGCAGGGCGTGGCTGTTGTTGTATTCGGTGACATTAGGTTTGTTACAATAGACACATCCGGTGAGTTTGTCACCTTCGTGTAGGTACATTAGACGAAAAAACCAATGTCCGCCTGAGATTATAGCGTAGTCTAAATCCGGGAGGTGGTCTGCCCATACGTCGTCAACCTTGTCTAGTTGCAAATCAAAAACGCCGGATCCTGAACCATTAACCATCTTCTCTTCTGCAGCTATGAGATATTTGGACCATAATTTCATGAGGGTGAAGTTGTACCGAGGAAAGTACCATGTCCTGAACCGGTCTTCGGAATCCTTGTAGATGTCTTTAGGGTTTTCCTCCTGCAACATTAATAGGATTAATATTAGGGTTTGAAAGATCCTTGTACATGCTCCTGAAGCGTAATTTATGTATTTGAATAAAGAACTGTTGCATATATGGCATGTCAATATAGCAAGACACTACTAAAAAAACCAACCCCAAGCCAAGAAGGCTACCTATGTTGTGAGGGTTGGCGGGAGGAGGAGAGGAAATGTCTATCATACACAGTCTTACCCTTGTTTTGTAAAGAAGTCGTTTCTATGACTCGAACTGTATAGCAAGGGTCCTATTTACATGGCATGACAGAAACGTTGATGGGTTATATGGCTCTGTCCCACCTCGTTATCATCCCTAGTTTCTTGACGGTTACCTTATAAACTACCAACGTAAGAATTAGTGGACATTGTTGCAAAGATAGTATCCCCTCTAAACTCTAAACCACTACGATTGCTTGTCATCACTCCAAAAATGAGACGAGCACGAAAGGTAATGAGATGCATACATGGCATCTGTGGCACTGTGACATTGTGACATTGCTTTAAAGCATAAAGCACCAAGCTTAGTAAAGTTGTCACAATGTTCCTAAACACTTTAATTTGCGGGATGGGATTCAAACTCAAGTACAAGGGAAACAAATACACTGTTTTAATCAACTGATCTCATCCACATCTGCAAACTATTATTTCTATTATGAGCTTGTTTGGAAATACTTTTAAAATGGATGAAAACGTTTTTGGTGAAAACACATTTCGAAACAATTTTTAGTAAAAATGTAAGTGAAAAAAACCATTGCTTGCATGAAACACGTTAAATGTTTTCAGAATCCAAAAACATTTTCTCTCAAAACGTCTTCAATCATTTTAAAGCAATTCCAAACAAACAATATGTCAGGGAAGTCACATAATACCCTCATTTTATATCTACAAATCTGAATCCAATAATTGAAAATTTTAAGGTTTGACTTCAAGAATAACTTAATGAGCAAAATAATTTGTGTCGCGATCCATGTCATTTATTATGTCATGAATGGTTTACGTGTACAACATCGTTGCAAATTTATATTGTTTAATGTTTCTCCACTGGTATTTTTCGTCAGCCAAACAAACTTTGGTGCATGTGTACCGCCCTGCGTGTTCTACTCGTTTTTAAGGTTGACTTTACTCATAGAACAGTCAGATTGTCACCACCAACCACTTATAATTTATAAACAATAAATAAATAGGGTTACAATGCTAAGTCACTCAGTATACTAGTCTTATGCAGGAACCAATGTAACATTCATTAAATCCTTATATGCAAAATAGTAGCGGAGTCAAGATTCTACGTGTGGGAGGGTTTTTCACATACATAAATAGTTTGAACTTAGAACATGAGAGACTAAAGTAATTTGCATAAAAATTGAAACAACATAAATTCAATAGAGAGAACTAAAAACGTTGCACAATTCCAAAAATCCAAATATAAGGTAAAAGAGTAAGTAAGAAAGTTTTTAAAATACAAGTTTTTTTTTTTTTTAGTACATTGATATTTTTACATTAAGGGGATGAGGAGTTAGGCTAACCCACACAATGAGGAGTCTAATTTGGTATCGAATTCGTCATCCATGAGATTCAAACCTAAGACCTCTCACTTCCAAGTGAAGAGAAATACCACCAGACCATAGTATTGAATGACTTAAAATACAAGTTAAAACCAATGGAAAGCTGATAGAATAAGGAGGGGAAGTGAAGACTGCATGGCAATGAGAGAGGTTGAGAGAAAGGCCTAGCCTAGAACGGAAAGAGTTCGGATTGAAAACAAACTTGAATTTTAAGAGTATTAAATTGATCAGTAGTATTAGCATCTGTTAGAATAGCAAGAAAAAAAAGACAGAATGGGCCAGGAACCATTATGGTCCCTTAGTGGCTTCGCCACTGATGCAAAACCTAAACCGTTAATTTTTAAGACCCATTCAATGTTACGTACTATAGAAAAAATTGCACAGGGAAAACAATAATCAGTGGAAATTTGAATTGCTGCTACATACCTTTTGTTTTCCTGTTACATTGAATCCAATCAGGCCCTTAATTAGCAATATTATTCTCCTATGCCAATTAGGCTAATTAAATTGATATAAAATCAAATGTTACGCTAATTAAATGCCAAATTTATTACCATTACAAGCGATAACAACTAAGCAAACAAAATTAGTAAAAGTATTTTGTTGTGAAATTTCTATCGAATTCTTCTTGTATAAGTTTTAAGATTTCAAGGACACACAAAACTGGCACACTGAAAAATAAAACACAAGAATCATACAGAAATCGAAGATGTCGATTAGGCCGGCTGGCCAAGACATTACACCGAGTTAGAAGTTTTATTCCGTAAGTATAAATTAGAGTAGTTTAGAATATTAGTATAGAAAAAAAAAACATATATCAAATCCAATATCAAAAAATGAACTGACCTGTGACAAGAGGCAGAGAAGAGACTCGACATGGTTCCTCGCGACCGAGTCGCCGACGAACGCCATTCTCTTTCCCCGAACGATTTCCAAAAACGTTTTCGGATCAAACCGCGGAAGCTCGCACTTGTCCGGTTTCCATCTCCAGTTCAGAAAATCCCTGTCCCTCCTCCCGTTTCTGAAACAATTTTTCGATTCCGGAATCGTGGCGCAGCTCGTATTCGTGTACAATTCTCCTCTAGAATCCGAAATCCACTGCCCCTTAAACAAATCACACTCCTCCTTCTCTACAAAATCCAAAAAACAAAAACCAAACTTTTCAGAAAATGATCCAGAAATTATTTATAAAAAAGAAAAAAAAGAAAGAAGAAGAATTGGGTTTGTTTTGTTTGTAACAAGAAGAGTTACTTGGTGGGGGGAGGAGCTTGATGGTAGTGTGATCAGGGGCTTGATGGTCTTTTTGTGCTGCATGAATGGATGCCTGGTTTGGAAGAGAATTGAGTTTGTTAAGGGCCTCTTTGGGAAAAATTAGAAAAGGGTTTGGAGAATAGACTAGTAAGAAGCTGAAAATGGTGCATGTGGCTAGAAATGTGACAAAGAAAGGAGCCAATCTGCTCAGACCATCATGGCCTCTCACCCTTTTGGGATAGTTGTGGGATTTTTCTGGGAAAAAAGTACAAAGACTCATGACTGCCTCAAACAGACAGAAGAGAGATAAAGTAGAGAGAGAGAGAGAGAGAGAGAGAGAGAGAGAGAGAGAGAGAGAGAGAGAGAGAGAGAGAGAGAGTCTAAGAAGAAATTAGAAGGGTTAGAGAGTGCAGATTCTGCAACTCCATCATTGGGAGTAAAGGGATGGTGCCTTGCGTGAGAGAGCCTCTACTTTCCGTTCCTTTCCTTTCTTTTGAGCTATTTATATAATACACCCTCAAGTTTAGGTCAATGTCAAAATCACTCAACGTTTTAATGTTTGTTTCGTCAGTTTTTTACACATTGCGCCCTAAAGTATTAAAAGTTTCACAATTCAAGTTATTCTTGTGTTTGGCCAAAACCAGGCAAGAGAATAACTGGTCCACGATATAGTCCGATTGTATTTTACGAGGGAGCTCCATACGTACGACGTATCCAGTTTATGAGCACTTAGACTATAAGATAGAAGAATTACTTGAATTGTTAACGTTAACACTTCAAGTAGTAACATCAAGAAATTGAAAGATCGTCACTTGTACAAAACAATTTTATCCAAAATGTGCACTAAGATTAGCATAACTCTTCATTTTGCTTGAAATTTGAAATCGATAGAAATAATCTTTGAGTTTGTCTACCATGAATCATTTTGGTTATTCCGTGAGAAGTCTCAATTAAATACGGACCCAAATAACAAAATTACCCTCAATTCATCTTGACCAGTTGTTTATTAAATTGAGAGTATTTTTGTTATTTTGGTTCATATTTAACATAATTTTTTACGGAATGATCAAAATGATTGATGATGGACAAACTCAATAACTATTTCTATCGATTTCACATCCCAATAACCAAACTGAAAAGTTATACCAATTTCAGAACCGTTCTCGCTAAAAAGCCAACGAAAAATAATAAGGGTGTGCTTTGTAATTAGGGGCATTTAAGAAATCAGAGATGGGAGATGTGACATTGAAACACGCGGCAAGCCATGCAAATGAGTAACTGAAATGACGCGAGAGAGAGAGAGAGAGAGAGAGAGAGAGAGAGAGAGAGCATGCATGCATGTGAATTTACTAATTGACCAGTATACTCGGCGGAATCTAATCGACTGGCTCGGAGTCTTCGGACGGAAAAATGATGAATCAGCGTTCCCTACGTGGCAAAAACCCAGTGGAGCTTTCTGAGTCCCATATGACCCTCCTCCATAACAGGCGGTCGGAAGTTTTGAAAATTGTTGTGGTTCAAGACTGGGTCTATATCCATCCGGTGTTGTTGCATTGCATGGAATACAAAGCGGTAACATCTAATCAACGGAATCATTTTTTATTCCTAACTTTTTGTTTATGAACAATGTCATTATTCTAATCTAGATCGATTAAGACGATTTGAAGAGTTTAAACTCGAGACTCGCAGAGTTGGAGAAAGCGTTATCCTCCAAAGCATCCACCACATGCATTTGTAGAGCATCTCCAACCGAATATTCAAATTCAGGATGGATTGGCATGTAACACAATTTGAAGACATGTAAGAAGCTCCAACGAAGTATCTTTCTTACGTGAACGTCAAAGTTGACAACAAATAAAGACGTTGCATTTTTTTTTTTTTATATAAATAGTAGCAAACACCCTTGATGCCAATCCACGATAACCCAAAAGGAAATGACATGAAACTTTAATTCGACATGAAGTAAAATGGAAAGTAGATTTTGGATGGAGACTCAACGAGTCAGGTATTTTATTCGGTCAACCCTTTAAGCACCCGTTAAATGATAAGTTAATTCAGGCCTACACGCAGATAACCCGTTGCAAGTTTCAATCCGTTAAACTAAAGTCCTAGCTTTCTCAATCTCTCTCTCAATTTATGTATCATGTAATTGTAGTGCTTAATAAAATAATTGTAGTTGTATTGTTCGTAACTGAGTAAAACAGTACAGGTGAGTTTGAAATTGAAATTTAAAAGTCATTAAAACAACAAGTTTGACACGAAAGCAATACAAACAAGCCAGTGTAACAAACAAATTATTATGTAAGGCCTAATAAATGACCAACTATAAAGCAAGAAAACAAGTTTTAGTCGTAGGTTGAGCCCTGAAATCATGCCGAATAATTAGCTGGTTCATTCCACCATTTAATATTTGGCACATTAGCTAATTGGTCAACGGTCTGACCCTAGGATTTTTGGGCTATGATATCACCGACATTCTACAAGTGAATCTCAATGTTGGCATTGTCCCTCCTCCCACCTAGAAAGGCGGAAAAGAATTATCGTCGGATCATTTTTCTAAGGATTTCATGATTTTATCTATTCATTATATATGGTAAGATCAGTTTTCATTAAGTACTATTCATATTTAATTTAAATTTTAAATTTTAAAATAATTTCTAATCGCACGATGTATGATGAACAGGTAAGATCACGGAATTCCTAAGATTCATAGATCCTTTTCCCTAGGCTACATGCAAAGACTATTTTATCCCTTGACAGTCCCTCCTGGCCCACTTTACTAATCTTTTGTTTTGGGCACTTGGATTCAATCGCATGTGGTGGTCCATCCGAAACCTTAACCGTTCATACGACGAGACAGAGGTGGCTCTTCTGTGCAACTAAACAAAAGCGACATGTGTTTTGTTAAATTTGTAACCCCACTCCCGGACATTGTCATATGAAACCTTCCTTGGTTCTTCAGAGACTTGTTCTTAAAAGCTACTTTACGACAAATGCGTCTGATACTGAAGGTTCCTTTACATTATGTTTGGGTGAAGAAATTTAAAATTATTAAAGAATTTAAAAATGACGGAAATTGAAATGACGAGATTTTATTTTCTAGAATTTGTAAATTTTCTTGTTTGGTTAACCTAAAAGAACAATGGAATTGAATACGGAATTTGTTATTTTTAAACTGTCAATCATAGAAATTGAGAAATGACACCTATTTACATGGAATTTGAACATGGGATTTGAAGGTCCCAAATTCCAAGTTTTTTTTCCACGCGAAAATTCTAAATTTCTATGTTTATGAATCCAAACAAGAAAATTGGTGCCTGTCAATTTATAAATTCTAACTTTTACCAAAATTCTATGTTTATTTCCCTCATCCAAACATTATGTTACTTTTTACAAAAATTCTGATGTCCTCGGGTGTTTTTACGACGAAAATTCTACTGTACTCCGAGACTCCATCCACTGCATGAATGAATGGCTCAATATCAAGCCACTAGTCGGACGGCGGGTTAGAATTTAACGTCTAGACGGATTTAAGTAAATCTATATATTTTATGTAAATAAGTGTATGTTTATGCTTAAAATATATATAATTTCATCATAAACTATAAAATAGAATGACATATAAATTATTAAGTATTGAAACCTAATAAAAACATGTGAAACAAGCTTATAATATGTGTTCATTTAAGTATTCAACAAATCTCTTACAATTTATTGAAAAAAAAATTCAAAATAAAAGTTATCTATTTTATATCTAAATGAGTTGCAACCTAAACGGTCTAGGCAGGGCCTCAAAAGGTTTGGACAACCCTTCTTAATTTTCAAATACGTAGGCATTAATCGGGACGGTAATCAACTGCCTAGAGCCTAGGCAGAGCTAAGCCAGGATTTTTGGAACAGTGCTCAATGTAATAACTTTGAAAACATTTTCCGGCATACAAGTGCCGAAGAGGCAATAAGTCGACACATTTGAACACGAATCTGAATGACTTGTACAACCCTAAGCGATGCAACCCTACGAGGCTGCAAACGGCGTGATTGCATAGTGACTTGTACAACTAGCAAAACGATCCAATTCCAAACAAGTGATTCTCCGACGAACAGAAAAAGAAACGACGAAAAAGAAACGACGAACAGAAAAAGAAACGACGAAAAATTGCGATTATATCAGAAAATGTGGTGCGCTCAGCGCTGAATACTCATAACGGAATTGAATTGTTCAACTCAGAAACAACAGGCCAACATTGTTACAAAAATTTAGGTGAAAATAATCACTAGAATGTCCAACGATGCAGTGCAAGATAAAAAACGAGCCAACTGCACCTTCACCGTCTACCCATAATCTTTACGATTCCGCTGAAACCAGAGCTACTGAAGTCGTACGACAGTTGCCAGGATTACATTTCACAGTATAGGTAAAAGAAGATAAACAAGTAAACGAAAACCCTGTCAGCGGCATCATCGAAATACGTAGTCATTAATCGGGACGGTAATCAACTGCCTAGAGCCTAGGCAGAGCTACGCGAGGATTTTTGGAACAGTGCTCAATGTACTAACTTTGAAAACATTTTCCGGCATACAAGTGCCGAAGAGGCAATAAGTCGACACATTTGAACACGAATCTGAATGACTTGTACAACCCTAAGCGATGCAACCCTACGAGGCTGCAAACGGCGTGATTGCATAATGACTTGTACAACTAGCAAAACGATCCAATTCCAAACAAGTGATTCTCCGGCGAACAGAAAAAGAAACGATGAAAAATTGCGATTATATCAGAAAATGTGGTGCGCTCAGCGCTGAATACTCATAACGGAATTGAATTGTTCAACTCAGAAACAACAGGCCAACATTGTAACAAAAATTTAGGTGAAAATAATCACTAGAATGTCCAACGATGCAGTGCAAGATAAAAAACGAGCCAGCTGCACCTTCACCGTCTACCCATAATCTTTACGATTCCGCTGAAACCAGAGCTACTGAAGTCGTACGACAGTTGCCAGGCTATACATTTCACAGTATAGGTAAAAGAAGATAAACAAGTAAACGAAAATCCTGTCAGCGGCATCATCGAAATTTAACAACCAAGTCAAAAGGCATAATATAAATGAATCAAATGCAGCAAAAGTGAAGTTTCTGTCCAACAATCTCTAGGTTTGCCAAAAAGATCGCGACGACTCTGGTTATAACTTATAATACAACGGGAAAAAGAAGAAAAAAACACAACACGGTGACAGCCTGTGCAAATTTCAATAACCAGAATGTGACAATATAACAAAATTCGGCAGTCCTGACTAGGTAATAACTATATATGTAACAACTGGAGAAGGAAAAAAAATTAATGACAGAACACAAGCCGACCCTGGCCTGGCCTGGCCTGGGAGGTTCATACAACCAATCTCCCCAAAGAATACAATCTGAGTAAGGATCGGGATTGCAGTGTGTACCTGAACGAGCACAAGTCCAAACATTGAGCACCAATGTCACAGCTTTAGGCAGCGTATAGAGGATGCTTTTCAAGAGTTAGATATCTACACAGAAAAACTTGTCTGCAGTGGCCATCAGAGCAGATTCAGTTAAAAGAACTGCTTCCAGGACCCCAGGGGTTTCCAAAGTTAGAGATGGTACGGACTGGTGTTCCGTGCAATGAACGCCTGCACCCGCCCTTTAGCATTTTTTACTGTTCAAGCGAACAACTTGTCAACTCCTGTAAGTTTCCAATGCAAAACACCCCGATGTGCTGCAAGAAAGAAACAAGAAAGCTTCATCAAGAAGAGAATGTTCAAGGAAATTTCACAGAAGAGTTTTGTTTGAAATCATATTACAAACCAAAAACCCAAACAAAAGCGGGTGGAAACTCAATTTCAATTTTCCTTTTATTATGATGGCAACTCAGCTTGCAAATTACAAGTTGCGGTGAAGACAAGGTCATATGCCCCGCTAGTCATTCAGGATTAGACTAAAGTTTTTCATGTAGAGAAATTCCGAACAAACAAATTAAGGATTTTACCGAAAAAGTGAAACAATTCATGAAAAATAAATATTAAAAGAAACTTTTGCAGGATCAACTCCAAAGCTTCGAAATTGAGAACAAATCATTAATTTAACTGATTGTAATCATAGGTAAATGGAGAAAGATATCCTTAGAGATGAATATCATCAATCCAATTTCATGACTGCAGTAGTGACCAGTGACGCAATCCAAGGGTTTCCATACTTGTCTAAGGCAATAAAGAATCTGAATACAATAATTTGAAAAGGCTACAAAAGCTCACCACACCTTGACAGGTTTGCCGCATTGTGCCATAATTCTACTGCCATGAAGGCTGCTTATAGCCAATTCGATCAACAGCATCCAACCCACTATCAGGTTCCTTTCTCTTCAATGCACCTCCCACCTGAAACAACTTTAACTGTTCCTCTACCGGGGCTTGCGAACTGGGAACAGAAAGCTGTCTCATTCCTGAAGGCAACCTTTCAGCTCTCCGTTCTGTTTCTGTAGCTCCAGGCCCAGCATTAAGGTCAAGACCATGACTACCCCATTTCCTACCATCAAGGCCAACATTACTGCTACCACCAGGAAGGCTCATCATATAGGGTCGAGGGTAAGAGGATGAAACCATGCCACCCGGTCCCACCATCTGGGAGGGCATGCTGGGGAAGCAAAGTGCTCCGCCAGATGATGAATCCATATATGCAGTAGAACCAGAAAAGGAGCTCGATGACAGAGAAAAACTGGTTTCAAAAGGAAACCCTGGATATTGAAATGTAGTGGCAGGAGGAAATGGCACTGCAGTTGAGGCATTACCAGTGGGAGGACACACAATTCTCTGAGACCCAGCAGGAGCACCATAACTCTGCTCACCCCTGCCAGGAAACATGGGAGGGACTGTGATGGCAGAATATGAGTTTCCTTGAGGAAACCATGCCGATAAGTTCCCAAAATCAGGACTGTTTATTCTTAAATTAGAAGCAGGAGTACTAAGCAGCATGCTAGTTTTTAAATGCTGGGCACACGGAGCTGTGTCAGTGCCCACTTCATCAAGGCCTGGCCCATTGTTTAAATCAAAGTCTCTAGAGTCGTTGACCCCACCATTAGATAGTCCACCAGATACTGATGACCTACTTGGCAAGGGAGGTATATCCAACCTGCAACTGTTGCTTACAAGCAGCCCAACATCAGGACTCTCATCCACTCTATTCAAATCAAGATCTAGCCCTCCAGAGCCCCGATCATGAGTATCTGACTTGAAACCCATTACATGAGCAGAGTTTTGGACAACTTCCTCATAAACTCTCTGATCAGGCACATTCAAGTCAAAGTCCAATGGAGGGCGGACTTGTTTGCTGGAAGCAGTATCAACAATAGGTGCATCCGTTGCACTGACTGATGCTTCCACATTCCTTCGGGGTTCTGCAGGTCGGAATGCACTGGTAGTTGAAGATCCTTTCCATCCAAGTTCACCCGTACTCCGCATCAGGTTTTCAGGAGGTACAAATGAACCTTTGGCAGGCGCAACTACAGTAATTGATGCAGGGAAGCTCCCTGACACAGAAGACATTTGAAAAGGTAAAGGGCAAGGAAAATGAACAGAGGACGAAGTTCCAGGATCTCCTGCTTTAACAAACTCTGGTTGGCTCCCATCATCAACAGGAAAGCCCTCATTCAAATCAAAGTCCAGCTTTACAGCAGTATCTGACCCCAAGGAATTCACACATGAAACTTGCCGTTCCTCTGTCCCCCCTGATTCAATAACTTCTGGCTTACACTTACTAGACTTGTCATGCTGCTCATTTTCTTTAACAGGTATTGACGGTGACTCTGCCTTGGAAACCTGTAGATCGGAACAGTCAACAAAAGCCTCATTTCCTTCGGTAGCATCCCGAGCAAAATCTCTGCTGTCCTCCGGATCTGGCACATAAATATCCCGTGTCTCTTTCCCTGTTTGTGTGGTGTGACCGGCAGCCTTAATGTCATCTGTCTGTTCACCCTTAGACTCCACATGTAAAGTGTTTCCAGAGCCCGAACAAAGAACAGCTTCCTCACTCTTCCCCTCTTTGGACTCTGAGTGATTTCCTGCTACAGCGGATGGTTTCTGCTCTGTCAGTAAAGCACTATTTGAATCCTTTTTGACATCATGGTTCTCACCAGCCACTTGAGAGGATGAGCAAGTAGATATTCCAATGTCCTGTTCAACTTTTACACTCCCAGAGGCTGCTTCAGATACAACTGGTGTACTGCTCCCGACAGTTCTTTCATCTGCACAAAGAACAAACAAATCTTCGTCAGAAAAGGAAGACAACTATTTTATTTTAGAGTCAAAAAGGTTGCGCCTGTTACCATTTGGAGTCCTCAATTTTCCTTGTTCATGAGACTGGTTAGATCCTTCAGCCTCCAAATGACCCTCTTTTCTAGCACATGAAGGTGGCTCCGATGCTGAAGCATCACATGACTCACCAGGATTGACATCAGCCCTCAAGAACTGACCATCGCTATTTTGTTGCTTATTTGAGGAACAATTCAAATTTGCATTACACTCTGCTGGTTTATCCCCGCCCCCATATGAAGCAACTATAACATCAAAACCATTAGTTGGCAGGTGGGTAAGAGAGTGTGTTGCTTCACTCTTACATCGCAATGAGTCAAGAGCACTGTCCAGCTTGGTTGCACCACTATTGACCCCTCCATTAGGTTGACATTGGATGTCAGCAGTTTCTTTGCCCAGTGGTTTCAACTTAGCATCATTTTCTGAGAATGATTCCTCGTGCACAGTAGAATTCCTCCCAGGAGAACCTGATGGTGACACATTCTCAGATTTGGACATTTCTCCAGCAGCCACGCTAGCTAGCAAATTCATCCCAACATCATCACTAGGTGAAGCAGTACCACTACCCTCAGAAAACTTCACACAGCTTTCAATTAAAGCATTCATGGAGCTTAACGATGCTTCATAAGATTTTCCTGTCCTTGAAATGAGTTTTGACGAGGAACCAGTAGCCTTTGATGCTTCTGTTCGTTTTTCACCATCTTCACCAGCCCTATTTTGTTCGCTGCCTAAAGGTAGCACATTGCCATCTTCAGAACCCGACAATCCCTCTTTGCTGTGAAATGCATCTGAGTTCACATCTGATATTCTATTACCATGCAAGGCATCGCTTCTGTGCTTATATTTTTGGTCATGGTTGTCATGCTTTTCTGCAGGAGGAGACACTGTGTTAACAGGATCTTCAAAAGAACATCCTGAGGCACCTCGAGCAGGACTGCGACCAGTGTTTGGCAATCTGACAATCAGTCGGTTATTTCCATGGTCAATCATGGGCGCTTCAGGATGCTTCTCATAGGATACTCCAACTGTTGAAGCCTTTTCAGAAGTCAAACTTCTACTAAGGGTACACGCTTTTCCTGGCCCTGTTTCCTTCTTAACTCCTGAGGCAGGAGACCCATGAACGCCATTGCTTGATTTCCGATGGCGAGAACCACTGGCAGAAATTTTACTCGCACTAACTGAACCGGCAGATGAGCTCCTTGCATCTTCCCTATATAAAGAACCCACATTCCTCGCATGATCACTTGACTGGCTGTTGTTCTGAGACTGGCTAGAACTGCTGCTCCTTTCCTCCTTAATCGGTGTCAATGGAAGATCTGAAGTTCCAGCACCTAACGTTCTAAAATTCTGATCCTTTGAGAGATTTCCAGATGATATACTCAACAATTTCGTTGACCCAGGTGAACCAGAAGATTTTGAAACTGTTTCTCCAGAGCCAAGTTTAATCTGAGGAGTTTTCGACACAGAAGGTTGCATAGTAGAGCTTTTTGAGCCAACCTCAGAGGAACTTCCAGTCTTTCTGCTCCCAGCTTGAGAAACTTCTGAAGATGCATGCTTCGTAGGCCACGAAACACCACCACGACTAGATCCAGTCTTTGTCTCGTTCAAATTCATCTCAGCTTCAACACGTTTCTTCCACATATCAACTAAACTCTTAGCTTTCTTCTGGATTTCAGAGTTTCTGTAACTACGTAAATTATTCACAGACTTGCCGACATAACAAGACTGCAGCGCATGAAGATTCACAGGAACCTTCTCCAGTGCACGAAGCAAAGCAAAAAGAAATTCATCAACAGATTTATCACTTTCTTTTGGGCTACTACCATCACCAAGTTTTCCCTTGTGAACTTCTTGGAGCCATTCATCCAATACACACAAACCCTTGCACTGTATAAATTGCCCAAGGCAATCCAACCTATCAGTAACTGCAATCACATCAACAAGCATTGTTCGGCCAGCCAAATCTATTTTCTTGTCAGCACTTTCAGCTTCCATAAGTTGGACAAACTTCTCAACGCCGTCTATGTCTAGTAGACCTCCTTTGTCCGTTATTTTTTCAAGCTCAGACTTTAGCATATTTTCAGGTCTGGACTGACCAGACTCTCCATCCTCTATTTTAACTAAACGTTCTCGTTTGGCAGGTTCAGAGCCCTGATCTCCTCGTTCCCTCTTTTTTCCTTTAACCTGTGAAGAAAAGGGGGATGTGCTATTCTGTAAACTATCTGAACCAGATTTTATCTGTGGTGTTGATGACGAAGTATTCAAGGGTTTCGGAGAACGACCTCCCGACTGCACTGCCCCATGCATTTCTAGTCTTGTCTTGTCTAATAGCTGATCTACTTCTTCCTGTCGTTCCTGTGGTAAAATGAATAATCACTACAAATCTAATAATCATGAGCATACAAATGTGAGACAATGAATAAATTTAAATAGTCAAAACTCACATTAATATAGTCTTTGTCAGTTAACCACCATAAACAATTGTTCTCAGTATCATACACTCGTCTGCACACAAATGAGGATATCCCTGGAGGAAGTTCAACACCTTTACGAAGGAATGCGACTTTACATGGATGGAGTAACGATGCAGCAGGTATCTCATCCTCGTGAAAGGAGTAAAAGACCTCGTTCGGGGCAGCTTCTAGCGAGACCCCTTTGGAAAGCTTTACATCAGCAGGTCGATAAAGCCAACTTACACCTAAACATAGACGTTCCTCCTTGTCTAATATTAGCCTACGAATTACTCCAATAAAAGGTAGGGAATCCTGGGGTGGCTTGAAAAGTGCACAGTCACCGACACAAATTTTGCGACCATCCTATACAACAAGGGAAAGATTTCATCAAGCTTAAGAAATATGAAGTAAAGTTTGACTGTATTTAGATACAATAGAAATCGTACAGAACTATGGATAGGCAAGAGAGGGTGAACATGTATTCAGCAGACAGCACTAGAAAACATGTATTCAGCAATATGGAAGCATCAGGACTAATAGAAATGAAGGTCTCCAAACAAAAAACATAGATGACTCTCAAACAAACGATAAATTTCACCACACAGGGAAGGTGCTTAAATCATTACTCCCAATCGGGTAAAATATAACTAAGTTTCCATAAAGTATTTTTACGAAACTGAAACCAAGCTAATTCTAAAGAACAGACAATCTGAAACTAACAGGAAACTTACATGAGAAAATATAATTCCAAATCAAAATACTCAAGAGACTTGCTCACAATCAATTACATTCTTTGAGAATCAAAGAGAGAGAAAAACAGAGCCAAAAAGAAAAATCACGCTTTCTTTGTCAATTCAGTATATCATGTTCAAGAACAAGATTTCAATCTACGCAAGCACAAACGAACACGGAATCGGACAGGAAGTAGTAAACAAAATTCAAACCCAACAAATTCAACTATGAGATAAACAGGACAGACATATGAAGTCCCTGTGATAGAGGAATACATGAAATTCACCATATACACATAAATGGTATAATTTAACCGTATAAAAAAAGTTTGATTCTTCCTATCAAAAAAGAACCAGATAATCGAAAGATGGAAAACCAAAAAGAAAATGAATACCCAATACCCAATTGGAGGGCAAATTAACCCAGGAAAATCAACACCCACGAAAATTCAAGAAACCGAAAGAGGAATTTCACCAAAGGAACGGTATAACAAAATCCAAAACGACGATAATTACATAATCACCGCAACAAAAGCACAATAGAAAATCTCATGGTAATCGAAAACCAGCAGAAATTGACCAAAAAAATACCAAAAACGAAACAAAATCGCTCGGGGAAAGTGAAAAAAATATACTTTGCAGAAGGAATCGGATGCGGTAGAGAGGTCGGAAGCTACAGTCGTGGCGTTGGAATAAGGGACAGGCCACATGTGCCGACGCCGTTTCGACTTCTCAGCTGGCGACCCATGTATAGCCCTCCATCTCGGTTTTCAATTCGCGAGCAATCGATCCCACAATCGTCCGCCTTGAGATGAAACATCAATCCGGATTCAAATTCAACAGCAGGAACCCTAGATTCGCGAAAATCGAACGGGGGGACAAAACCCTAGATCAAGCCCTGGATCTTCGATTGGATGAGGGTCAAAACGATTCGGGAAGTCTAGGGCTTCGGTGGTGGGGATTCAACCATGGGTCGGGTCAGAGAGATTTGGGGGATTTGGGATCGAGAAGGAAGGAAGGTAATTCAATTGGCGAAATCCAGAGAGAGATTTCGGGCGAGGAGCTCGCGATGAGAGAGAAAGCGAGGAGAGAGAGAGAGAGAGAGAGAGAGAGAGAGAGGGAGAGATTTGGACGTTGGTGCACAAGACGAAACGGAGGAAGCAGGTGTGAGGAGAAAAGAAGGGGAAATGGTTTGGGGCTAAGAAATTGCCAGTGTTGCCAAGGTAATGCTTGATGGAGACAGGAACGACGACGTCGTTTGTGGGATTTGCAAAAGTTTTTTTTTTTCGGAATTTTATTAAAAAATGATAATGGATGGCAAGTCACAGTTAACTGCTCATTTTGAGAGCCGAAAAGACTCACAAAAGTATTTCAGTCTTCCTCTAGCCACGGTCATGCAGACTCATCAGGTTAGAATCTCAAACCCGAGACCTCCCTGTTTTGTGTATTAATGAAGTTCATAAATAGTAGTTTATTGTATTGATCAAGTACATAAATATGAATTAGTAACATTTTATATTCAGAGCCTTCTGTTGAACCCATATGATGTGTCACCCAACTAACACAATTTGTTCACCAAACTTCCAAAATTACCCTTATATAAATGAAAACAGAAAACCAACATTTGTGTTTGCCACCAATATTTTATACGTTAAATGGGATGGACTTAGTCTTGCAATGAATTAATAATAATGTAGTTCAAATTCGTCTTTGGAGAAAATCGAACCTAAGACCTCTCACGTAAAAGTAAAGAGAAATACTACTGGACAGAAGAACAAAGTGGCTTTACAACCAATATGTATACCCAAAGATTAGTGGTTATCTTTACACCCACAACCCAAAGCCCCCTATGAAACAGTCACACTCCATTTATTTTCGGTTCAGTGGTATTCCTCTTTACTTATAGGTGATAGGTCTTAAGTTCGATTCTCGCCAAAGGCAAATTTGAACCACATATTACTAGCCAAATGTGAGGCTAAGACAACCCTTCCCCCTTAGTGTAGATAATATCGTTTGTTAAATAAAAATAAAAAAATTTATTCAACCCGCGTTATTTTGTAAAATGAGATAAACAAGTAATAGCTAATTTTTACTAAAAATAATTATAATCTTGTCACAATACCTTGTGAAATACTAGGTAAGTACATAAAACTAGGGACCGAAAAAAGAGCAATAAGCACAAAATATTATGTAAGGAATGTAACAAAACTTAAGTTTATTGTGTCGTAAAAGAACACCAAGTTACTTTAATTTAGGGATATGATATCCACACACCTTTTTTTATTTCTCACGTACTCTTCTAATTTTTGGCCGTCGGATCAGATGAAATGAAGAAGATCAACAGACATAAATTAACAAGGGGTGTGTGAAAAGTAAAAAAATGTGTGTGGATAGCACGTCCCTTGATTTAAGTGCACTTTTACGAGGTTTGTTTTTCTAATTGAACAATGTTTTGATCAGATATATTGAGTGTTATAATACAATTAGTTGAGTTTTTTTATCTCAAGTTTTCAAAAAATATATTATTACACTTTGTGTATCAGGTCATGTTTTTTGCACACTAAATATATTTCCCTCAATTGTAAGGTAGTCGGCAAATGGGAGGCATTCTAACTAATGCTATTAATGAATATTGAGTTTCTTATGGACTTGGAACTAGAGTTGTGGTTCTGCTTTACAAAATAGACGGGAGAAAATAAAGAGTTTGTAGTTCAGTTGATTAAGTTCACTTGAAGTCCCGAATTCTGTTATCTTCCTCTTAATATCGATTATATTGAGAAATGAGAAGTGGAAGAAAGAAGGATGTCATTCAACGTCCTTAATTAATTTTTGAGAAATTATATACATGCCTTTTAGACCATGCTAAGTTCATCAAGATTTCATTTAAATTATGATTACACACATAATTATTTAACACAGTGACCAAACTTCATTTGAGCAAAAAGAGATGTTGACTAATTATCGGTCAGACATTGCATATCATTTCAATTCAGAAAAAAATGACGTTAAAAAGTAATATGGAGCCTTTTGAAGTCTCACACATATATTTACTAAAACATGACGTTCTTTATAAACAACGTGTGATCGACTTAAAATACTTGATAATGTAACATTCTTTTTGCATTGAAGTTTTTATGGAGTCCGGTGACAATATGATTCACCCTTTTCCAACCCTAGGAGTGACATGCCCACAACAAGTTAAGCGGAAAACAAAACATGCAACTTGTTCCTGTACAGCCCGGCAGATGGTGATTGACATCACAAATCATGATCATCATGCAATCCGAGCCGTAGATCCAATAAAAGCTCTCGTACTTTTGAGACTTCTTATCCTTGATTGGTTGGGTCACCCTCAGCCAAACTTTACAAAGAATAACACCATACCAGAGTTCACCCCCCACACGGCTTGTCGTTTTCAACCCCATCCAGTGATGCGGATTAGAGTTTGCTTGTTGCATGTACTTAAGCTGTTTTCATAACCCCAAATTCCAGGAAGATGATACTCTCCGAATTCATTTTGTGGGGATTATAGGGATTTTGATATCCTAATCGTTTATCGTACATCGTGCGGTCAGTTTTCGTCAGGTATTATTTGTGTTTGATTTTAAATATTAAAAAATCAAATAATTTATGACCGCACGATGCACGATGAATGACTAAGATGTGATGATCCCTACAATTTGGATCAGAATGGGATCCAAATCCCTAATTCCAAACCAATTAAAAAAATTCCCATATATTTTGGGGTGTGCTAACACCACACTCTTTTTTATTTATCACAATTTCTGACATTCTGATTAGATGAATTGAAGAAGAACAAATGACATAAATTAACAAAAAAACATCTAAGAAGTAAAAATGTGTGTAAACAATAATACTTTATACATTAGTCGTCTTTTGGCTCTGATGGCGAAAGAAAACGACTAATTTGTTTTCTGGTGTTTCTCGGATTTATTTTTTCAAAAAGGGGTTTAAAAAAGGATCTTTGAAAGCAACGTTTCAGAAAACAAACCAAACATTACATTTGATTTGATTTTGACTGGGAAAAATGATTGTATTTTGCTGAAAGTTCAACAAACTTTTGCAAAGTGGGGAAAAAGAAATAAATATGTTTTTGGAATGGTAGTTGATTGATTAATTTGATTCAAGTTAGAAGGATAATTTTTGGAAATGGACAACAAGCATTTGGTTTTGGGGACCGATTAGGCCACATGTGGCCTATCTGTTTTTGAATGCGATTGCCACCCATCTAAATCATAAATCTCCCAAATCAACTAAGTTCAGGAAACAATCAAGTGTGTAAAATGTAGACGGATATGGCCACATTTATATCATCTTGTTTGTTATGATAGTCTAATCACGTGATCAGTAAAATTACTCTCACAAAAGAGTAGGTCTTCATGTATTTTGGTACAATCCAGCCAATCCGCCTCATGTAGGTATACTCACTTATGCACATGGTGTCACTTTTTGTGAATGTGCATAACTAGCTGCGTGATTAAGCTATCTTATTAGCAATCTAATTTCGTGACTACTAATGCCACTCTCACACAAGAGTAGGTCCCCTGTGAATTATAGTCCGACCTCATGTGCACGAGGTCATACATCTTGTGAGAGTAGTTGACCAGCTACATACTTAATTGTTACAATTCTTGTGACTTGTGAGAAACATAATCAATCGAGGTGCTGCATGCATGTTTTAGCGGTTTTAGAGTGACCCTAAGGCCGTCTAGTTTAAATACTAAATACAGATATTTGTTTCCGGCTTGACAATGTCGTTGGCCTACAAACCTAGTGTTAAGACTTTACTTTATACCTAACTTTCTTAATCTGTTGATGTTCATCTTACATACAACTAAGTCCTAACCCATAAATATACAAGACAAGGCCGAAATGTTGAAATGTTCTAATTTTTGGAGGCCGGCTTTGAAATGTTTTGGAATTTGTGGTCCAGTAAGATTTGATTCACAGTTGGCACTTGGTAGCAAGGTCATCGTAATTTTTCAATGCTTCAAATGTAAATAATCAAAATTCATGCAAAACGTATAGAATAATGTTTGGCCGTTGAAAGAAGAGTTCTGCTGAAAATTCAATTAAAAGTGGACACGTGTGCATTTGTTAGGAGTGATGCTGGTTTTAAGTTTTCAATTCCTTAATTGTTTGGTCATGTATCCATTTTTAGTTGAATACTTTTTTATTTTAGCAAGACTTGATGCTCTTCTTTCAACGGCCAATCATCATTCGAACAGGTATTGACATTCATCCATTGACATGATAAAAACAAAGTTTGCATTAGAATGTGGTCCAATAGTTGCTTTTAGGTTACCTAATGTTTCAGTGGCGTCATTTTGCCAATAAATATTTGGTATGCAATCAAAATAGGAACCGCATGTCCAATAAAAAGGCTTATCGCGTGGTGAATTAATGACAAGACAAAATCTAATCTATACTGATATCGAAGTTGCATTAGAGAAACTTACTTAATCAATTATGATATACTTATTTCTCTTTATCTTTCTATCCACACTTTTCTATCTTTACGTCTCTTTCTCTTCTCACATCTTTCTATCATGCTGGTAGAAAAAAAAAACGATACATAATCATTCACCAACCGATGGAGAGACATAAATAATTAAGTTGAAACTTTAATATGGTAATTATTTAACTTTCCTTAAGAAGTAACACCATGGCCCTAATCATAACGCAGAATATATTAACATACATGTCATTGTTAATGTTAATTAAAGGGCCTACTAATACACGCATATTCGTGGTCAAATCACATCACAAGTGACAAGTTTCACAACACGTTTCATGTTTGCACAAGGAAGAATGACTTTGTTCTTCTTATGTTGTTCAAAAAAGGGGGGAAGTGTGTTTGAAATTTATTGAGGAGAAATGGGGTTCGAAAATGACAGATTGGGTGCCATTTTTATTTTTTATTTTTTTTATTACGAAGGCAACTTTCATTACAATAAAAACTAGTACAAGGTCCAAAAAGGACCAGGTAAACAACTACAGGAAAAGTAAAAGGCCCAAGCAAAATGAGAACAACAACCCAAGATACAACGGGAGTCCCACATAAGCATAGGCCTGGAGGCAGCAGAAAATAGACAATAAAAAATCCTAATCTCCAACAGTAAATACCACATCGCCGTCACATCTTCGGAGGAAGCCAAACTCCAAACCGAGAAAGTAAACACCAGATCTAAGTCCCCTTCATGAACCCCTGCAAAATATATACAAACAAAGTAACATATGGGAAGAAGGTGGGGCTAAGAGGTTATGTAAAATACCCAACACTTGACCTCGAGGGAGATCTAACATGCTAGTTGGAGGAGGGGAAGTGAAGGAGAGAAGTGGATCTGATATCCAATTTCTGATCAGAGCTCGCCGATCCAAGCACATGGTGGGATTGGGATGAAGTATCATAACTAGGGAGGAGGGAGGAAGGGAAATAAAAGACAGAAAGCAGTAAAAGAGGGCGAAAAAAGCCCGATAAAAGGTAGAAACCCCGAATAGTTGAGACTCGACTCAAGGAAAACTGATATTAAACTCAAGGGAGAATCGAGAATTAAAAAGGAATGGAGAAAACTGGAAAAGATGAGGGAATATGAGGAGGGAAATAGGAAGGAGGAAGAAGCAGAGGAGATGAGGGGAAGGAAATGAGAGAAAGTGCAAAGGAAATAAAACCCGAGAAAGAAGATGGACGAAAATAAGAAAAAAATGAAGCAAGGGAGGAAGGGAAGAAGGGAGGATACCTCTGGCACCCAAGCCAAAGGCTAGGGTCGGCAACGAAGTTGCAGGGAGTCTTTCACATAGAGAATTTTAAAGAGAGAATGGGAGACTTTTTAGAGAGAGTTTGTCCCCTGTAGATTGGGTGGCATCTATTTGCTGAATTTGGTAGGCACTACATTGCTTTTGTGGTTTTGTGCTTGATGTTTCATACTTCACGATCAAGTATCACGATTCATATTTCATGATCAATGACTACTTTCTTTGCTTATTTGCTTAAGAAAGAATGTTGTTCAACTCCTTACATATTCATTCTTCGTTAACGAGGCCGATTCTGAGAATTTGGGAGTTCTATGCGATAGGGCTGGGTTCAGTTCGGTTCAATTTTTTTCGGTTTTTTTTCGATTCGGTTTTCTTTCGGTTTTGATTTTTTCGGTTCGGTTTCAGTTCGGTTCATTTTTTCCATGATTTTTTTTTAATCTAGAACAAATCTGCAACAATTGATTGAGGATGCAGAAACTTCTGCATAAAATGAATACGAACTGGGACAATCGGCCATGGATCTGACATTAGTGGGTGTCGGTGCGTCTTTCTTGTTGTGGATCCAAGAGCTCTCGCAGAGAAAAAAACACATGCATGTGTTCATTCTTTGATTTTTTCATGAAAATAAACCCAGTACAACTAAATAGCAGCCAACCAGGGAGATTTTTACCTTGGGGGTTTGTTTTTAGTCCCAAACATCTCGTCACTCGTCAGCCATAGTAACACCTATGCATCTGCTGCCAATTTGGAAGATTATAATATGCAAAATCCCAACAAAATAATTTAAAAAAAAAACCCATTTTACGTGGACATTAGCTGTGCACATAATAATTTATAAATACAAATCCAATATTTGTTGGTTTCATGGAATTTACAAAACCAATTATTAACCAGGGTTGTATTTTCAAAAATTTCTGAAAAAAACAGTGGGAAACAAACTAGGAGCTGCTGATACATTTATGAACAAAAGAGAAATCATTGATTAATCATATAGTCTATTAATTCAGTACATCACAATATAAAATTATAAATCATATTTGTTTCGATTCGAAAATTGCCTGTGAGAGATTAGAAAATCCGGATTAGAATCTTCCAATTTGGAGGGGTTCCGATTCGAAAGGGGCGAGGGGAAATCATGGTTTGGAAGAAGGGAAAATCATGGTTTGGAAGAAGAGGAGGAGGACAGGAGAAGACAATAGACTGGAGAAAGTGATTTGGAGGAAGAGAGGAATGAGAGAGAGAGACAAACTGAGGAAGCAAAGGCAGAGAGGAAGCAGCGGAGGGGAAAGAGAGGGTGAGTGTTTGAGATCTGAAATGGGAAATGGGATGGGAGTGAGATGGCTAGGGTTTGTAAAGTTAAGAAATTTTATAAAGCATTAAATTTAAGAAACCTATAAATAACTTACTGGTGTCATTATAACAACTCAAAGCCTATAGTTAAGTTCGCTTGCAGCGATTAACTTCAGCCTGCAGGGAAGGGGTTCAAACCCTGATGCCAATATGTTTTTAGTATTTATATATGATTTATTTTTTGGTTCGGTTCGGTCTGGTTTGGTTTTCGAACCTCAAAAATTTGGTTCAGTTTGGTTTTCGGTTTTTTGAACCCACCCCTACTATGCGAGTCTTCGAAATAAGATCCTAGAGTCCTTTGACCCCTGATCTGTGTATATAAAAAATTTATTTCTACATCAAATATCATTAACAATCAACATTCAACTCAATATTAAACCAGTAAATCTTTGAGTCGCTTGACATTTCACCTTTCACATACAAAACATGTTTGTTGTTTTTTATTCAATTAATTATATACACAATTAAATGTTACAAATGTTGAACTTAGCTGTTCAGTGCAATAAGCTATTATATTTAAACAAAGACTCAAAGTTTGTAAACTTCTTATCTGAACATACATAAATTTGTAATATAATATGTAGTATTTAAAATAAAATAAAATTAGGGGACCTTTCGGACTCGGGGCCTTAGGCAGCCCGCCTACTTCGGTTACCCTCAAGGGCAGCCCTAACGTGTGATACATAAAAAGTAATGAAAAAGAAAATGTATATGCACTTGTTAAACTATGATTTATTTGTAAAATTAAAATGATTTTTTACATATAAGGAGCCAAGTATTTTTTATTATTTTTTATTTGTTAATGAGATGGTAAAAGCTTTGTTTAGAAGTGCTTTTGTAATGGCAAAAGCTTTTGGCATGAAAACATAAAAGTGGTTCTAGATCATAAAGGCGTTTTCAGAGATGAACCTGCTAGATGCTTTTTCTATAATTGCTTATGATACTAAGTGTTTTATGATAAGCAAATCTCAAGCGGGCTTAAATCATTGATAGATCTTTTGCAAAGGGTTGGAATCATGGGCCTCTTGGAAGGCCGAGTCTTCTTTATTTTGGTTATCGTTTCATGTTTGCACAAATTTTCGTGTATGTTCTTCTTGTTTTGCTGAAAAAAGGGGCAAGTGTGTGTGTGAAATTTATTAAGAAGGAGAAATGGGGTTTAAAAATAACAGACTGCTGGCACCTTTTTTTTTTTTTTTTTTTCTAATGCTTTGTTGGTCTTATCTTCTATGTGTTATTGTTACTTTAGTTTTTCGATGAGATTTTCAACAAATTTCGTCGTGCCATGTGTTATTATTCATTAAGAATCTTTGCTCAAAATTTTGATAAATTTTTTACTATTTATGTCGTGTTACGTGTCATTATTTTTTTTTTCCTTGTATTTATTCATAAAAACCCTTCAATACACTACATCTACTTACACCAATAACCTCCATCCTCCATACTCATCTTAATTCATAGATTTAAAAAAGGAAAAATTAGTATCCGGTCCCTAATTACTATTGCTCATTAACTGAGATCTTATTAGTTTTCAAATTTTGATTGAAGTCTCTAACATTAATGTGATAATGAATTTACATTTTTATTACATAATTTTTTTTAAATAAAAATTAGTAATTGATTTAGGGTTTTAATACTCACACCTCTATTAAACTCCTAATTAATTTTCAATTCAAACATTTCCAAAATAAAAAATAAAAAAATTAGAATAAGTTTGTACCCATTAGTTTTTTATAAAAAGATTCTCAATTTTTTAATCTTAAATGTACCCATTCATATAATTTTTAATTTTCTTTAATTTTAAATGTATCCATTCTTAAATGTACCAATTTGTTATATGTAAAATGTACCATTTTTAATATAAAATGAACCCAATTTTTCAATATAAAATCCATTCAATTTTTTTTAATCCATTTTTAAACTTAAATGGGTACATTACTTTTCGTAGATTTTGAGAATGTATCTGTGACATCCCACATCACCCAGGGGAGTGATCCTTAAATGTATATTCCCATCCCTACCTAGCACGAGGCCTTTTGGGAGCTCACTGGCTTCGAGTTCCGTCGGAACTCCGAAGTTAAGCGAGAAGGGGGTTAGAGCAATCCCATGATGGGTGACCCACTGGGAAGTTCTCGTGTGAGTTCCCAAAAACAAAACTGTGAGGGCGTAGTCGGGGCCCAAAGCGGACAATATCGTGCTACGGTGGTGGAGTGGGCCCGGGAAGTGGTCCCCCCCCGGGCCGGAATGTGACAATTTGGTATCAGAGCCTAACCCTGGCCGTGGTGTGCCGACGAGGACGTCGGGCCCCTAAGGGGGGTGGATTGTGACATCCCACATCGCCCAGAGGAGTGATCCTTAAATGTATATTCCCATCCCTACCTAGCACGAGGCCTTTTGGGAGCTCACTGGCTTCGGGTTCCATCGGAACTCCGAAGTTAAGCGAGAAGGGGGCTAGAGCAATCCCATGATGGGTGACCCACTGGGAAGTTGCTCGTGAGTTCCCAAAAACAAAACCGTGAGGGCGTGGTCGGGGCCCAAAGCGGACAATATCGTGCTACGGTGGTGGAGCGGGCCCGGGAAGTGATCCGCCCCGGGCCGGGATGTGACAGTATCCATGTCAAGTTTAAGGGTTGTGATTTTCACACACCCTTAACTACTTGTCCCATACCCCTCTCTATTTTTTAATACTTAATTGATATCCTACTATTTAATCTTCCATATATACCCTTCCTACTTTTTTATGGTAATTAATGAAAGATTAAATGGGGAGGGGCATATATGGAAGATTAAATAGTAGGATACCAATTAAGTATTAAAAATAATACCAATTAAATTTAATTGAAGAAATTTACTAATATTATTAAGCCTAATATCTTTTTTTTTTTTTCATATGGTTTTGAAGAATGTACCCATGCTTTGTTTTGGTACAATAATTTTTTTTGTTAATTTTGACGAATGTACCTATATATACATGTATATATATACACACACAATATAATATAGAGTATACTTTATATTTTATTATTTTTAATCCCACAAATTATGAGTTTTATTTAAAATCTCATTAATATAAACAGATACAAATTTCAATTTTTAATTTTTAATTTAAAAACTATAGTAACTTACCTTATTACATTAATGTCAGAAATTTTGATAAAAATCTAAAAACATACAAGGTTTTCAATCAAAGAATATTGATAGCTAGGAATCGCATCCAAAATGTCCCTTAAAAAAAAAAGTTCTTTCAACAATGTCTAACATGATGAGGTTGCCAAGGAAATTGAGGAAGGAGACGTGCCCAACACTGAAGGCAGAAAGATGCGTCAAGCCATCAAGTGGTGCAAGTGATGGCAATCAACACTACCAAGAAGTAGGTGGTTCAAGAACCGGTCGTGAGCTGGACATCAACCGATGCAGTGGAGACCGAGGTGAGAATGAACGACATGTTGGCTACCTGGCGGAGAAGTCCCTTTATTATAGCTGCCGTTCTCCCAGTCCTAGTTCCTTAGCCTTCGCATTCAATTCTCGTCGTGGATTACACCGGCAAGCAGAGCAAGTGCCTGAAGAGGGACAATCACGTTGAGAGAGAATCATCCTCGTGTTGATGCAACCATGAAGAAAAATCAGGCGGACACGGTGGAGCTTATGAGGCAGAAGTTGCGTGACAAGCTTGCAGTGACTCCATTGAGACCGCATGCTTTTTCTTCATGGCTACATCAACTCGAGGCTGATTCTCCTCGACTAGTGATTGTCCTTCTTTACCAGGCACTTGTTCCGCTTGTCGGTGTAATCCATGGCGAGAATCAAATGCGGAGGCCAAAGAACTGGGACTGGAAAATGAAAGCTATAACAAAGAACTGGGACTGAGTTTCTCTTGTTAGATGTTCGTTGTATGCATTACTTGCCATATCATATCATACACCAATAATGTATAAATATGTAGTACAAAAAGAAGACCTAGGGAGATTTTGGTTAAAAAATTGTATGGAAGTGTCAAGTTGCCAAGCATAACCTAAAAATTGGAAATCTCAAAAGATATGCAAAGAACCTTAGGATTGATGATCAGTAGGGTTCTATTATTGAAGTCCATCTTATAATTAGTTCCTCAACCTAAATTATTGATCATGATGAGAATCTGAGATTACTAATAGATTTCACAAAATCGACTTCAAAATCTGACTATGATCATGATCCAGGATTCCCGCTCATCAATCACTACAGGCCAGTTATATGGACATCTAATACATATAACACACATGCGTGTGTGTGTGTGTGTGTGTGTAGACACACACATACACGGGGCGGATTGTGACACTATTTTTCTTACAAAATTTTTTATACACGTTTTTGTGGAGCATACTTTGTAATGTACTTCAAGGATCCAAACCATTTAGCTTTTAAGTCTTCCCTTAAAGATCATATCCAAAAACGATAGTCTGAAGAAAGAAGAGGAGTCATGCCTACTCCCAAATAGTGCGTTCTTTAGACCTAGTTTGGTACTGAGGTGATTCTGAAAAAAGCTGCTATCAAAAAAAGCTGGGAGCTGTTTTTGTGTTTGGTAAACACTCAGCTTCAGCTTTTTTTTCACAGTTTTGGATGAAAAAAGCCAAAAACAAGAAGCTGCAAAACCTAGCTTTGAAAAACCGGCTTTTTTTCACATATGTTTTACATAAAAGTTTACCAAACACTCTAATACTGCTTTTTTTTTTTCAAAAGCACTTTTACAAAAAAGTTTACCAAACACTTTGATGCTTTATTTCACAGCTGCTTATTCTCACAGCACAGCAGAAGCAGCTTTTTTTCAAAGCACAGCAATACCAAACCAGCCCTTAGTTTTGCATTTCGAGAATCAGTTGATGAGAGTGTATCCGCATTCAATTTCACACAAGGGCACGTTGCAAGATCTCCCGAAACGAGTACCTAACACATGGTTTATTGATAGTAAGTGGATTAAATAAATACAAAAAATGACTCATATTTAAAATTATATGACTGTTGGATTAAGAGTTTATTTGTAGAACCGTCTTCATCTATATATATTATATTCATAATGATTGATTTGTGAATATGTATATGAACATTTCACTAAAGTGACCAAACAGCTAGACACACTCACATTGTTCTAGGGTTTGCCATGGTAACCCTTCCATAATTTCCACGTCCATCGACTTCAACCTTTTGTGACACTTGTGAGTGTTTGTCTTCCCGTATTATGCTGAAGCTGGCGAAGTTGCTTGATCAATTTGTGTGGCCATGGTTGTCTTTTGGTCAGGGCACACTCGTATTAATACTCTTTTGTATATGTTTAGCTTGTTACATCTGCAGCACATTTTAATTTACTGTATTTGTCGGCATCAAAGAATGTTGCCGCTGGCTGATATATCATATTTGATAAATCTCATATGGAAAATTCTGATATGGATCCTTGACGGGTGATCTAACAGCCAAAAACTTGATTGTATAGGAAATCTTGAAGCATACTTGAAAATTTCATCTTATATAGGATAGGCCATTAACGCGTGTTGTAGTTTATACCTTATGTAAATAAGTACTACATAGAGGTGTCAAACGGTCCAGCTCGGTCCGACCTATTTAAAATCAGGCTATGTGAGCTTGGGTTGTGTTTGTACCGGCTCACTTAATAAATGAATCGTACTTGAATCGATCCATTTAATAAAACATTAAGCTCAACCCATGACCCTTGTCCATTAAGACATGGGCTGTGCTAGGTTGGGTCAGTAAACTGGATGACTATGGCAAAACAAGCTTTAGTTATAATATCACTAATTCTAAGTTTTACTAACCTTAAAATGTAAGGAAAACTAATGAAAATGGCTTAAAAACTTTGAGTTTTAACGATAAGGACAAAATAAAGGGTAAAATGAATAGTATCAGGATTAACGTTTTAGTATAAAAATATGGTTTTTCGTTAAAGTAAACAGTACCGGGAGCTTTTCGTTGAAGTTCCCTAAAATGTACGTATATAATTGAAAAATAATGAATAAATGAGCTTATTCATAATGGGCCAGGGCCGCAGGCCGTGCTCGACCAATGATGGGCCCAACAGGTCGTGGGACGGTAGGCCCACTGGGTCTAAATCTTAAGCTCAACTTGCCCACTTCTCATGAATCGTGTCGTGTTGTGCTCTATTTAAGTGAACTTAAACCATGTTTACCTATTTAAATGGGTCGTACATGTGCGGTACTCGTGCCGCCCCGCCCATCAGGCACCTCGAGTACTACACTTCAGATATTTTGTTTCATTTTTTGTGCCCTAATATCGCTTTGTATAAGCAACAAAAGAAAAAATAACTCGCCCCAATATGTAACTTCATATTGAATCATTGATGTCTATGCATACGGGTCTAGGGTGGGTTGCACACATTAACAATAATTCCCTATCCACATTTTCCTTCTTGCTATTGGATATAGTATCCTTTTTGTATATATAATGGACATATATGTTTTTTTTTTCTTTTTTTCTTTCGAAATACTACATGGAGAATTGGGCATGCAATAATTAGGTCAATGATTAATCCCATGCAACGTAAATAGCGTTCATCGAGGTGGTGCAGGAGAGATTTGATGACATGTCTAAAGAAGAGAGTAAATATCATAACTTAATTTTAACTAATACTAAAATCTTTTATGATAAAACCTCAATTGTGTAGGTACTAAGAGTAATTAATAAGTTAAGGATAATATCTGTGCTATTAGAAGTGGACTATGACCCGTATTTTTGATAATTTGACATGGTAACAGAGTAAGAGAGTGAGCCCGTACTGTCACGTGATGGGCGAGTCCCTTTAGCCTAGTGCGATGATGGTTGGTACCGTGGCCCTGCGTGTTGGGTGAGTCTCCTTGGCTTCACCTGGTTGCTGATGTATGGATTTCTCACGTGTGATCCACTACTTGACCCTCACTTGAGGGACGCGTTGAAATATCCCCACATCGGCCAGAGATAGAGAAAAAAAAAAAAAGGAGAGCAATTAAAACATCATAACCCACTCTCCACTTATATAACGACATGTAATGTGTCACTCCATGGTCTGAACAAACTGAAGAAAAGAAAAAAAAGAAAACTAATAAAAAAGGCTTAAAAATTTTGAGTTTTAATCAAAATGACAAAAATGTGTTGTAAGTGAATAGTATCATGAATGATTTTTTAGAGTATAAATGTCATTTTTGTTAAAAATAAACAGTATAAGAAGTGTTTCGTTAAAGTTTTAAAAAGAAAAAAAATCGATGTGAAAGGACAAGAAAAGGAAAAAAAAAGAGAATATAATAATGTTTGCACATGAAACCTCCATACCTTATGTGGTATAGATAAAAAAAAACTGTTTCACTGTAATAATGCAGTGTGATGTTATTATTATTTTATTAATAATATTATTATATAGTACTATATAGTATATATGTTGACGTGTACAGCAAAGTCCAGGGTGGATAATCACATGGGGACCTAATTTTCTAGTAGAGGAGCACGCACACATGGGACTTGGCCAAACGGCCAGGACAGAATCACTTGGATATTCCATATTATCTGCCATATACATCATCTTCTGCCGCTGCCACAGTGTCGGTGGCTCTCGATGTTTCAAGGTTTTAGGGTTAACTAGCGAGGGTGATCGTGCGATAGTATGGATTTTAAACTCATAACAAGTACGTAGAAAGTTTTAAATATGAGAAAATTATAGTAATAGTTTCTCACATTTGATTTAATTGGAGTAACGGTTTTCATAATTAAAAAATTTGTGATCATTGATCATTTAATTTATCGAAATGTATAGCTATAGTTCTTTTCGTCGACTCTGTCAAAACTTCCATCAAAATGAGTTATGTTAAAAGGACTATTGCTACAATTTGGATTAAAGTTGAGGGATCATTGCTCCAACTGAGTTAAAATTGAGGGACCATTTCTCCAATTGAGTTAAAGTTGAGGGATCATTGCTACAATGTTTCTTCTTTGGTTTTCCATATTTGTTCCTTGATTCAGCCTCACGTGCATGACATGTGACTCATTTTGACAGAAGTTCTAACGTAGTTGACGAAAATGACCGCAGCTGCACGTTTTGATGAGTTAAGGGACCAACAATCACATATTTTTAGTTGAGAGACCATTACTACAATTTTCTCGTAATATACAATAGACAGTATTATTTACATGGATAATGCTAGGGAGACCAAATTTGCAAACCAAATGATATGGTTGTTGATAATTGAATTATAACTTAAGTGTTGATTAACGTGCTTATTTCTTATTAATGACACATAATTTGCTTTGCAAATTTGATTTAAATTTTTTATTTCTCTAGCATTATCCTATTTACATACATCTGATTTATGTGGAAGCTTAAAAAATATTGCCGTACAAACTTCCACAAAAAATGAAAACAAATATCAAACTCCACACATTTAAGAGTAATTTGATAAATCATCTGCAATAACAGAAGTAAAATGGAATTGAAGTTTGTTGCATCAAGATCAGTGGACTCATGAATTTTGTTCTTCATGGTTAAAACACATGATTAAACATAGTGCCTTGTTAGGAACAGCATCAAAGTTCTTCCCCTTAATCTTCTCAGGCCACCGTGAGGCATCAGGAGAAGCAGCGTTTATCAACTCCGAATCAGATTCATCGTCTTGAGAGTCGAGACCGTCAAAGAAACACTTAAGAGGGTTGGGGTTTGAAAACCCTCAATATTTTGATCAATGCTCACATTTTAACGATTCATTCGAGGTTTTAGGGTTAACTTGCAGGGCTTAAATGGCTGCTAGATAAAATATGCAGGCACTCTCATCCAACCACATCAATAAATTGCAATCCCCATTTGCTTATGTTCCTTCGATGCGGAATCGAGAGTAATGTTATCCACATATATATATATTTTTTTTAGATATCTCAAACCACGTGATATATTGGAGTTTTCTCGATTGAGAAATGCTAAGGGTACTCCTTTAAATTGAGACTCTTCATAGACTCTTTATCACCTTATATTTTTAGCATAATTTTTTATAACATCGGCACGATAATTGATGTTAATCTGTGAGGCGACGAAGAATCTGTGAAGAGTCTCACTTTTAAAAACATTTTTTCGATATCTCATCAGGGCAGCAAGGTTGTTAGGCTTGGAGCTTTAGTTAGTGCAAAGTACTTTGAAGCATTTATGTGTCTACTCCACGTGGGTAAATAACCGTTTTAACCGACGCTTTTAACTTCAAAGATTATAGAGATTTTTCAGTGTGATCGATATACGGGATGATACAACATATGTCATTATATAAATGGTGAGATATGCATGCTAAAAAATTAATAACTTAAAAAAATAAAATTTATCTCCACTCCCATTCAAACACATGATGTACCATTTGTGTTCCCGTCACAACTAAAATTTTATTCAAAGACTAGGATTGTTTTGAAGTCTCTGCCGAGCAACTTCAGCGGCCCGGAAAGGTTGACCAAAAACAAGGAAGAAGAGAGAAACTTCCACCAGAAAGAGCCCTGCAAATGTTTTGACCCACATGCCCGCTAACTTCCAAGTTTCACACCAGACAGAGACATTTCTCTTCTGCATTCAATTACTAATATACTCGATTTCTCTGGGTCTTATTTTTGTGTTTTATAAAAGTGAAGATTATTAGAAGGATCCATTTGGACACATCTAAGCTTTGCTATCATTCCTTTTTCCTTTGGTTTCAAATTTTCAATTAATTATTTCTTTGGATGAAATAGGTAACTAATTAAGGAGTGAATATTCAGTAAGAGTGTTGCGTAATCAGACTTGTAAAGCCGTCTAATAAGAAGTTGTAATAGTATCATGAGCGGTGTCATATTTGTTGAAGTATATGCGTCACACATCATAAACTTCATGAAGTTAAATCCCTCTTTATGTTATAGTTGACTGATTCCACTACAAAGCCCTCGCTTGGCAGCTCATTTAAAGACTATAAGGACCGAACAGAATTACCAATACAAATCGGGTCGTTTGGTCCCTCCCACATTAAATAGGCAACACACTATTTAACCGGTTCCACTTATTTTATATGATTACACCCGCTTAATAATACTGGCCAAAAGACGTGTATTATTAGTCGGGTCGCGTTATCGAGAACTCGGCTGCCATCTGAACTGGAGAAACAACTCTCTAGCTTTTCGACCAACGAATGAAACTCAGCTCATACCACTAATTCCCGCCAACCAACACACCAAAAAAAAAAATCTCAAAACTCGTTTTGTATTCAAGTCACACCTATTGGATTGCAAATGTACATGGTTAAGTTAAAGACAATATCAATGTGATTAGTAGTGAGTCACTAAACCGTCTTTGAAACTTTCAAATGATATCAGAGTGGACAGATCTTGTGAGCTGTGGCTCACTAAAAATGATTCCACATGAGTAAGGGTATTGAAGCATATGTCCTACATCACAATCCTCATGAACAGCCATGCCCCGAAATCTTTCCCCTAATAAAGGGATGATGCTTATCAAGTCTCTAAAACATGAAAGCATTTGTGTTTTGGAGATCAATTAAGGTTTTGAAACTAATCTTGCATCACTCTGCTAACGTAAACTATCTCAGTTAATTAAAATAGTGTGATCATTGTTTTGCCACTCAAGTTTTCAGAATATTGTATTGCAAGATGCAAATAATATTGAAAATGGCCGCAGCCCCGTACGCGGTCCAGGCATAAGGCAACGACGTGCGCCTGGTTTGATTTGTCTCATTTTTTTTAACCCTACATATGTTTGGCACTCACGACTTTGATTCGTAGGTTTCAGACTCTCATATCTATACAATATTATTCAAGTTGACATGTTGAAGCAGACGACGCTTTAGTACAGTGGCAAAAAACAATAATTCTTATGCATTATGATGCGAGTTCAATCTCCTTTTATTCTCCTTCTCTCTAATATTTAACAAATTAACCGACTACTATCATTCGTCAGAACAGAAAGTTGGCGTGATGAAAACGAAATAGGAAGATTAAATCGAAATTGTCAACATGGGAGACTAATTAATCCTCCCGTGGTAGGTAGTACGTATGAATCATGCACATGATATGAACATGCATCTAAGACTTTTATGTGTTCGTGATTGCATGCGGTGCTTATTTTTTCATGATGTTTACATTATGAAAGAATTACTAAATAATTAATTAACTAACTAATTAATTCAAGTTTAACTAAACAAGTTACAACCAAAAGTCCAAATATAATACAAGCTAGATCTCACTTAATGACAGCCGTACCACATCAAAGATGTTGACAGAAATTAATTAACTAGTATAGTTTTTTATATATTATTTAAGAAAAATGGCAATGTCCTATATTAGTGAAATTAATTAATTAACCTTCAAATGGCTACATATTAAACTTTGAAGCTTTTTCAATTCCTCTCTCTTATTTAAATGTTCTATAGCTTGTAGACGTGTTGCTTTTAAATATTCACTTGCAAACTAGAATCTTCGAGGAATCGACAAAACTTCAAAGTTTATTACTGAATGATATGAAAAGATTCCAACCCTAGCATCCTAGAGATTGCTTATATAGTGCCTCTTAGCTCTAGACTTTGTAGAAGTACACATAGGAAGCGAGTTTTAACGAAACACTTATCGTATTGTTTACTTTTAACGTTAAGGATATTTTTACTCTAAAAAGTCACTCTTGATATTATTCACTTACAACACCTTTTTGTCATTTTGATTAAAACTCTCAAAGTTTTCAAACCATTTTTATTAGTTTTCCTTTAAACAAATAACATGTCGAAGAGGTATAAAAAAAAAAAATCTTGAAATTTCAGTTTGGGCAAGTAAATGGAATATATTCAGCCAAAAATGACCCGTACGTGAAGATGAAGTGCTGAGTCTTGTTTACCTTGTAGTTCTCATCAAAACAACAAGTCATGAGCACAAATCGAATACCATAAATCAAATTTGAAATGCTTAAAATTTACAGCTAATTTTACGTCTTTTAAACTGTTATTCGATTATTTTAGTTATATGTTCCACATCATTAATTAATAGAATATGGTGACAGCATTGACTATCATGAGGATAGGCATCTAAAAACTAAATTGAAAATTCTTATAGACAAAATGGAACAAGTCTAAAGTTCATGGAAAATTCCTAAAAGAATTTCCCTTTACCTTCATACAATAAATTATTTAACAGAAAAGAGGAACCGAAGCTTCCGTGCAAGTGGTGCTGGAAAATAAGCAGACAAGAACCACTTTTTATGTTGGGTTTGTGATCTACCAGGATGCCATATGGTTGTAACCTGGCTGTCTGTCACTGCAACCAGACAACCAAAGGTTGTTCCTCATAAAACCAAATTAAATCAGAAAAAATCGTTAAGGGGCTCTTTCAAAAGTACAATTTTATATATACTTTTTAATATCTTATGTTTTTGTATAATATTTTATAATATTAACAAGAGAATTAACGTTAAATTTTAAATTAACAAAGAATTCATAAAGAATCATACTTTTAAGAAAATATCTTGATAATTCTCATAACCAGACTGGAATGTCTAAAAAAAAAAAAAAATTAAAGATTTAGGTGCCAGTTTACATTGAATAAGCTTAATTTACTGTGTCTGATCATCATTGGCTGATTAAGAAATATATAAATATATATATAATTGTGAAAGATCAGAAGCTGGCTTGGACCTTGCATTTCTTACTGATCAAAGGGAATTTATATATCTCTCTCCTGCTTCCTTTGTTATTCACCGCAGCTCAGGAGAGTCAGCTCGGACTCTCTCCTCTCTCTCTCTCTCTCTCTCTCTCTCTCTCTCTCTCTCTCTCTCTCTCTCTAGAATTCAATATTTCCAAAGATCCAGATTTCATGGAAACTGCATAAAAAGTTGAAAACTTTCATGTGTTCTTCCCGTATCTGAAAACCCAGTAAATCTTCAGCTTAAAGATTCATTGGCGTTTGGTTTCCTGTTCCTCCGGGGGAATCGGATTCCCGAGCAATGGCTCCGAGCTCCGTCGTGGTCACAATCGAAAAGCCCGAAAATCCGTCACTAAAGCACAATCTTCTGGATTCCTCGGCCTTTTTGGAGAAACAAAAAGCCGTGAGCACCAAGCAATTCACATGGGTTCTTCTCCTCAAGGTGAACAGAGTATTCGCCTGCCTCTCATGGCTGCCGATGGCGTTGAAGGCAACGTTCCTTTCGCTTAAAAAGCGCATTGCTTTATCTGACTTGACCGACGAAGAGCCCAAAACCCGAGGAAGGCTGTACAGATTCATCAAAGCCTTCCTCGGGTTGTCGATTGTGGCTCTCGTCTTCGAAGTGATTGCGCATTACAAGAACTGGAATTTGAGTTTGTACCAGCCGTGGGAGGCGCAGGGTCTGGTGCAGTGGTGCTACATGGTTTGGTTGACTTTCAGAGTTGACTATATTTCCCCGGTGGCCATCGCCATGTCCAACTTCTGCGTTGTGCTTTTTCTGATTCAATCTTTTGATCGATTGGTTCTGTGTGTCGGATGCTTCTGGATCAAGTACAAGAAGATAAAGCCAACAATTGCAGAAGATGCTTTTGACATTGAAGATCCTTCTAGTTTTCCAATGGTGCTTATTCAGATCCCTATGTGTAATGAGAGAGAGGTAACAGAGCAAACTAGCTCATTGAATTTCACTTCCTCTTTACTTTTTATGTACGTTGGCAATTGGCATTTGTTATCGGATATAGAACAAATGACGGAGTGGATTGAAGAGCAACTTGATAGGCGTAAAGTTTAAAAACAACAAAATTCGGGCTTTGCAGGTTGATAGTGGATTGTGGGCCCAATTCCGAGCTCGGAGCTCAAACCGGCAAAGCTTGGATGCTATTTTTATGGACTTACGCTTGTCAAGTTGCTTTTCAGTTCATTCCTCCACTTTTTGGGTTGTTTTTCTAGGTGAATTGGCATTTGTTGTTAGAACAGATGACCGAATGGATCGAAGAATTACTTGATAGGCATAACTTCAGGAACATTAAAATCCCCGAGATTTTGATGTTTATGGACTAACGTCTTTCAAGCTATTCTTCGATCCATTCTGCCATATGTTCTACATCGACTTTATCTTTAGTTACCTTCCTGCGTTCTGTTTTCATTCAATTCCAACTATATGATGCCTTCTGTTGCTTATCTATCTTTCTTAACTTGTAGGTGTATGAGCAAGCAATTGCATCTTCATGCCAGATGGATTGGCCAAGAGACAGACTTTTGATTCAGGTCCTAGATGACTCGGATGACATAATTTTACAGAATTTGATCAAAGACGAAGTCTCGTCGTGGCATCAGAAAGGTGTGAATATAATCTACAGACATCGATTGATCAGAACCGGCTATAAAGCCGGCAACCTTAAATCCGCCATGGGTTGTGATTATGTCAAAGACTATGAGTTTGTGGCAATTTTCGATGCTGATTTCACTCCCAATTCTGATTACCTTAAGCGGACAGTTCCTCACTTCAAGGTGAGGACATCTTAGTTATCGATCTTTTTTTGGTAACATTGGAGGGAATCGACCTTTGGACTAACGATTCTGAGATTTTGTTGCAGGGAAATCCGGAACTAGGACTTGTCCAAGCTCGATGGTCTTTCGTGAACAAGGACGAGAACTTACTCACGAGGCTCCAAAACATCAATTTGTGCTTCCATTTTGAAGTGGAACAGCAAGTGAATGGTGTCTTTCTCAATTTCTTCGGATTCAATGGAACCGCGGGAGTTTGGAGGATTAAGGCTTTGGAAGAATCAGGAGGTTGGCTGGAGAGAACAACAGTTGAGGACATGGACATTGCAGTTCGCGCACATTTGAGCGGATGGAAAATGATCTTCCTCAATGATGTGAGAGTCCTCTGTGAATTGCCAGAGTCTTATGAAACTTACAAGAAGCAGCAGCACCGTTGGCATTCGGGTCCAATGCAGCTCTTCAGATTGTGTCTTCCTGCTATCTTGACTTCCAAGGTATAGATTTCATCATCCAACTTTGTGTGATTGATTGCTTCCGAAGAAATGCTTGAATTGTAGGTTTATGTATCAAAGTTTTAATCCTGCGAAATTATGCGTGCAGATTTCGATGTGGAAGAAGTCGAACTTGATATTTCTTTTCTTTCTGTTGAGGAAGCTAATTCTTCCCTTCTACTCATTCACATTGTTTTGTATCATACTCCCACTGACCATGTTCTTACCTGAGGCAGAACTGCCTCTTTGGGTAATCTGCTACATTCCGATTTTCATGTCCTTTCTAAACATCCTCCCGTCCCCGAAATCATTCCCTTTCTTGGTCCCCTACCTTCTTTTCGAGAACACAATGTCTGTCACAAAGTTCAACGCCATGGTCTCAGGGCTATTCCAGCTCGGAAGTTCCTACGAGTGGGTGGTGACAAAGAAGACCGGAAGATCATCTGAGTCGGATTTGCTAGCCTATTCCGAGAGGGAATCGCTGTCTGCGAATGAAGAGAAGATCCTGAGGAGGAACTCCGAGTCGGGTCTAGAATTACTAAGCAAACTCAAGGAACAAGAAGAAGTAGTACCCAAGAAAAAGAAGAAGAATGGGATCTACAGGAAAGAGCTTGCTCTTGCTTTCTTGCTGCTCACTGCAGCAGCCAGAAGCTTCTTATCTGCTCATGGAGTTCACTTCTACTTCTTGCTTTTCCAAGGCTTGTCATTTCTTGCTGTAGGGTTGGACTTAATAGGTGAGCAGATGGGCTAAAACAAGCTAAACAAAGTTCATATTTTTTTCCCATATTTTTTTCTTTTGACAGCTTTGATGAACCCTAATTACGGTCAAGAAGTTACTGTGTGGGACGGTATCACCACATCAAATGGGGTTCAAAAGTTGAATTCATTTTTTCATGTAGAAATATTTTCCATTTTGTTAGATAGTATAAGAAATAAATTATTGTACAACGGTATATGTCATCAGTGTATGAAGTATTGATAATAAAGTATAAACAACTTAGTTATTTTTTCATTGCTTTATAAATTGCGGTCTTTTACGCTCCATTTTCCTCCATTTGTGCACCTCTTCTTGCTTCTATACGTTCACTCTTTGATATATTGAATTATCAAGGCATAAGCAAAAACAAGGGAGCGTGAAAATTGTCACCGGAACATAAAAACACATACCACCTCAACACAACCAAGAAACAAAATGAACCAAACTTTGTACTATAATTCAGTCAAGACTTGAAATACAAGCATAATTTTTTACCTACACTCGAGCCGGAATTGGATTTTTTGTCAAAGGTAGTGACTTTGTGTTGCATAAAACCTAAACCCTAAAAAAACCAAGGGAGTGAGAAAATTATCGCCCAAACTTTAAAAAACACATACCACCTAACACAACCAAGAAACAAAATGAACAAAACTTAGCACTACAAATCAGTCAAGACTTGAAGGAGAAGCATAATTTGTAACCTAAACTCAAGCCGGACTCGGATTCTTTGTCAAAGGCAGCAACTTTGTGTTACGTAAATTATTACCGAGATTCGAAACTAAGAAGGTGTTCATTTCCGCAATGTTTATATGCCATGAGTGTGCAGAACGAGGATCCCACTGCTGCAAAATTGATGGACTTTTACATTCCTTTTGGTCAAATTGCATTGTCCTGGATGTCAAAAGTCTAATCTCATATGGTTTCTGAGCAACGTGTTAGGTGTTAGACGTAGACGGATACGTAGGGAGGTGCAGGCAATCAAGGAGCAAACAAAGGATGCTTTTGTGTCAGGTTGTCTGCATCTGGTGGCAACTAAAATGAGTCCGTGACAACTGTTGTTGACATGTCCGCAACTAAGAATTGAGATATCTCGGTGTTCCTCCTATGTATTTTGGAGTTATTATTACATGGCTTTTTAATTAAAATGGTCTATGAGATTGACATAATTTTTCACTTTAATTTTGAGATTGAAAATCAAAAGAAGTGGTCATTGAGTTTGTCCACCATCAATCATTTTGATCATTTCATAAAAACCTTTGGTAAATTAAGGTATTTTTGTCCATTCAAGCCCTTCACTTGCTTCTCCATTTAACAAAGATTTGTCACGAAAAAACCAAAATGATTGACGGTGGACAAACTCACTGCCACTTCTGTCGATTTTCAATGTCTGAACCAAACTGAGGAGTTATGTCAATCTCAGAAACCATTTTGGCTAAAAAGCCTCAAAACACTGTTTGACTCCTTACAATAGGAATCGAAGTTCTTGGAGGCAATCTATTTGATTGTATCGTAGTGAAGTTGAGATTATGAGTTCAGGACATTTCACCGGCGGGCAAATAATTTTTGTGCCATTAGTTTCAACATATCTACGATTCTACAAATCAAAGCTAAATATATACAAAAGTAAATTACTAAAATCACAAGAAGAAAAATTTCTATGCTCACGAAAATCTTTGATTTGTCTGTAAAGAGGAATTACACTCAAGAAGTGGCAAGTATTTTTAATTTCAAATTACCCCATGTGAGGGTTAATATTTAATTAATTTAGAGCGTTTGATAATTATTTTGTTTTTTGTTCTTAAAGCTTGTTTGATGATCATTGACCGTTGAGTTACAGAAAAAACCAAAAACCAGTAAAAATAAAAGTTTAAGTTATTTTCACTTTCAAGTTATATTTCATGCATTTCCCCATCATTTCTACTCACCCTCTTTTACAACTTTATACTTCTTCATATCCAAGACGAAAACTAAAAACTACAAACAAAATCAACGATCTAAAAAGAAAAACACGTTGGGCCCGAAGCCCAGGTCCTCAGCCACAGCTCGGCCCATTAGAGCCACGAGAGTTTCTTCGTTTCTTAACAGGATTCTCTTTGGATTTTTTTTGGTGTAAATCTTAGAGATCCGTGAATTGTGTGTTTATTATACATCGTGTGATCAGTTTTTATCAAGTATTATTTATGTTTATTTTTAAATAAAAATATTTAAAATAATTTTTAACTATATGATGTACAATGAACTAACACGATTCACGAATTCCGAGAACCTCACCAAGTGGATCCTCCGGAGTCCGGAGTCCGGACCCCTTCCTTTCAACAGAGTGACTCACTAGAGACTCGACGAGACGCATGCTTTATGCAAATTTCAAAAATTCAAACTTTATTTTCGTCACAAATATCTAGGGTTTCATCATCGTAAGCTTTTTAACATTTGGGGGAATTGCAGTTGTGCTGTAAGTTGGAAGTTGGAGCTTCAATGGCGGAAGAAGGTGATGCTTTTTATGTTGTTCGGAAGGGGAACGTCATTGGCATTTACAAAAACTTTACGGATTGCCAAAGCCAAGCCGGTTCTTCGGTAAAACTTTACCACCTTTTTATCAATGTTAAAGAAAACTTGGCTGATTTTTCCCAATTTCTTGATCAATTTTGGCTAACCTAGTTGAATTCTCACTTGGGTTTTCTTTAAATTTGTTAAAATAACCGTAATTTCTTCCTATTGTTTGGTTATGGTGTATGCTATGTTAAAGACTTGTGCTTTCTGGTGGTAGTGTGAGATTTTTGCTTCTAGTTACAAATTGTGGTGTGAAATATGCTTGGTGTGAAATATGCTTCTACAGATTAATAATTGTGTGCTTTTTTGAAAAGTTCATTTGCATATGAGGTGGTTTTTTGCTTTTTAGGTATGCAATCCTTCTGTAAGTGTGTTCAAAGGCCACTGTTTGCCTAAGGAAGCTGAGGAGTACCTCGTCTCGCACGGCCTTAAGAATGCTTCATATACTATCAGTGCTAGTGATGTGAAGGATGACGATCTTTTTGGAAAGCTCGTTGCTTGTCCTTACCAGGTTTGATGTTTTGCTCTGCTCTTTTCTATGGCATTTGGCATGGAAATAGGTAATTGTATCATAGACGATCTTATATTCGTTTACTGATTGTGTAATTGGGCATGTTCATAAATTTCAGCAGCCAGATTCCCCTGCCAAGGACTCACCGCCAAAGAGGTCGCATGAGGTGGCCGGCACTACTGCATTCCCAATCTCTCAGACTCAGAGAAAGCATTTCAAATCTGATAATCAACCTGAAGCTCTTGAAAATTCATCTAGTTGTGTAAGTTTCCGTTTGTCACGTCCACTAATACTTTGTAGTAAACTTAATCTACCTACGTTTCTATTTGTGCATATTCATAATTTTCAGCAGCCAGATTCTTCTATAGTAAAATCAGATGCTAAGGACTCACCACCTAAGAGATTGCAGGACATGATTGGATCTACTCCATTCTCAATATCTCAGAGGAAGCATTTCACGCCGGATAACTACATTGAAAATCTAGGAATTTCTTCTTTTTGTGTAAGTTTTATTTGTGAAATCGAATGTGTCAAATCACATTGTTATGGTTATGATAAGTTGAAAAATGTTTGTGACCAATGTATTTTTTCAGCAAACCTGTATGCTTGAGTTTGATGGTGCTTCAAAAGGAAATCCTGGACAATCTGGTGCAGGAGCTGTGCTACGAGCTGAAGATGGAAGTGCTGTATGCAGTTCATTGAAACAGTTTAGTTCTTTTACAGCATATTTTTCTGTAAAATCTAGCTCCTTATTTATATCATTGGGTTTTATAGGTGTACCACTTGCGTGAAGGGGTGGGAATTGCAACAAATAACTTTGCAGAATATCGAGCTGTAATTCTGGGATTGAAATATGCTCTTGAGAAGGGATATAAACACATTCGGGTTAAAGGAGACTCTAAACTTGTCTGCATGCAGGTTCGTAACTTTGTTTATGTTACAGCACTTGAGTTTTTTTAAGTCCTTCGTTTGTCGATAAGTCTTACGACGCTCTCTGATATAACAGGTCCAAGGTCTCTGGAAAACAAAAAATCCGAATATGGTTGACCTGTGTGAAGTGGCCAAGGAGCTGAAAGACATGTTTAGAGCAGCTCCAGCGGGAGCAACTGCTCGAGGGACAGGCTGCGGAACAGTGCCTGATTGCCAGAGGGAGGAAGTCCAGCGTTGGCTGGCGAGCGAGCCCGAGCAGGCCCGAGCTCCAGGCCGGTGGATTCCTGCCAGCCCGAGCGCCCGAGGGCTGTCTGACGTGGGCTGACGTCGTCGTCCTCTTCTTCGTCATCGTCGTCCTCTTAACTTGCACCAGAACACCATCTTTGTTCATCATCAAGTTTTCCCTCTCTTCATAACTCCTGAATCTTTGGCTATATTTCTGATCAAAATCTCCCATTTTCTCGGAAAACCCATCACCAGATTCTTGGCATTTCCCTGAATCCAGCTGCAAAGATTGGTTTTTGGGAAGAGTTCTGATCTGGGTGTTCCGCAAAAAGGTGGTTTGAGCTTTTGAGAGAGAGTGAGATATGATGGTGGGGGCTGCTCTGTCTGTGGTGGGTTCGTCGGTGGTGGACTCGCACACTAGTCCTTGCCTGTGTTTGGATGCGCTGCCGACTACGGCGATGAATCTCAAGAGCGGGGGAGAAATGGTTTTGCAGAGGAATTCAATGGCCAAGAAGCATGTGGTGAAACCAGGTTCCTTGGAGTTGGTCAGTTCGTTCATTGATTCCGGGCACGACAGGCGATTTTCGATGAAAGCTGTTCGTGGTATTGGCAGTGGGAGTACGAGGAAGCGAAAGAACCGGGGTTTTGTAATTGTTAATGAGCTTGCAGGGCAATACGAAGACATTTTGTATTATTTTATAAATAAAAAAAATATTAATATTTTATTACCTATTGCCAGGGCTATTGAAGTGTAACGGTGGAGATGCAAATTCTATTGCCAGGGCTACTTACTGTTCATTAAGGGCAGTTACTGTTCATTAGGTGGATTGAATAGTGTATTGCCAAGGGGGAGGGCTCCAACGCTGGAGTTGCTCTTACGTCATTTGAGATCAATCATGTTCTTAGGGTGAGTTCAGTTGTGCTAGAAGAAAATTTGTAATGTAATACTTTGTGTGATAAATCTTCAAGAGTAGAAGAACTTGATTTGAGGAGAGTACGAGAAGGGATTAAATATGAACTCTTTCGAAAGTGACAATCTGCTATTTGTTGCAGGAATACAATTCTGAGGCTGATGTTCAAGCAAATCGAGCAATAAATCTTCGAGGTGAGTGGCTTCCGGCTCAATTGAATTCATCAAGTTTTGATGGTTTATAATTGCTCCCATTTATTCGAACTAATCGGATCTTATGCTTGAACAGATGGACAAGTTGAAGTGGATTGGAATGGGAAGTAGCTCAAATAAAATGCCGGAAAGGGGACGGCATTGTTTTGTAACCCAAAACATTTTTTATGGAAATAGCAGAGCTCTCCTTGCTATGTACATCCCAACTCCTTGATGTAATGTTTTCAGTGATGGTTTTGGAACCCAAAATTTATTGCTAACGTAAGGCTCGGCTGAGAGTATGTTGGAAGCACTTTTGCTCGTAGGTGCTTTTGTTGGAAGTGAATTTACAAGAAACACATTGAGACTTTTATTAAATTTCGTGTGTTTTTCTTAGAATTGCCTCTGCTCCTCAAATCAATTTTACGACCATAAGTACTTCTGTATTTTTCTGTCAAACATAGTTAAAAGCGTTTTATATCGAAGTATTCTAGTATACGGGAAGACTGAGATTCAAACGTGGGTGTAAATTTGAGAAGATGAAAAACAATGGACGGCCGGGATTGATTTCCCAATTTCTAGGAAACTAGATAGGGTGCCAAAGGCCCAAAAGGCCCAATGCCCACTTTCTCCCTCACACTTCTTCGACTTAACGTCTCAGAGCAGTTGGCTGGATAACGCTTTGGTGAGAAAAAACACAGAGGAATCAGAAACGAAGATAAAACTCACCGCAAACAAATGGCCACCGTTTCAGCCTCCGCATTCTCTCCTATCCCATCCTTCCGCACCCCGAACCATTCCCATTCCGTCGGGATTCCGATTCCCTCTCCAACTGTCTCGTTTCGGAACGTTTCCGCTTCTTTCCGGCGCTTAACGCACAAGGACCGCTGGTCCTGGAGACCCACAATTCTGAGGGCCGTCGAAGAGGAAACCCCAATTCCAGCTGAAGAAGAAGCAGCGGTCAGCAGCGAGCTGCCCGTTTCGGTCCCCGTTTCGCCCTCCGATACTCTCACCATGGTTTTCCAGGTAACCCAGCTAGGAATTTTCTTGAAGTTTGTAACTTTAGGAATCATGATCAAATTGTGAATCTTATGTAGGAAGTACTTCTGCTGAAAAGCGCTTTTGCTATAAACATGTTATTGAAAATCCAATTGAGAAGCACCTAGCACTTAGCAGGTGCTTCCGGAAAGCGCTTTCTTGACTTAGAAGCATTTTAAGTTTTTTTGCCAAAAGTCACAAGCGCTTCTGGTTGTCGTAAGCACTTCTAGGCCTTGTAGAAGCAATACCAAGCATCTTCATTTGCATTAATCTGGAACTTGAAGTGGGTTTTTGGAGTTAATTTCACTGGTGCCCTGCAAATTTTGAAGAAATTATTTTACTTGGGGGGTTTTAACAATTTATACATTGATGAATGACATGTCTTTTGTTCTGTATAATATCTGAAGGCAGATGGAACGATGAGTGATGCAGCTATCCCATCAGTAACCAAAGCCTTACAGGTACAATTTCCATTTTTTTAGTAATGCCAATGTCGAAATTCTGAATTGAATTCTGGATTCTTCTTCGTAATTTGTTACAAATAATGGACTTTGTTGCAGGAAACTGAAGGCATTACCAACTTAAAAGTTGAAGTGATTGAGGGTATTGCAACTGTGGAGGTGCGTATGAAAAATTCCAATCTTGGGTCTTGTAACAAATAGCGAAATATATGTTATCCGATTATCCATAATAGTAGTGTTGCCGATCCTCCGTTGCACTCAATTTCGAATCCCCCTTCCCATAGATTAGAGTAGTATATGTTATATATCGACTTGTCAAAGATAATGTCTACGATCTGCTCAATACGAGATTTTCCGTAAATTTCTATGTACTTCGATCACATCTGATTAATTTCGGTGTTTTAGGCAGTGTGAGATGCATTCCCATAAATTTCTATGTACTATGATCACATCTTATCAATTTCAGGTGTTTTAGGTTGTGTGAGATGCATTCAGGTTTCTATTGAGAATCATAGGTAAATAACTTCTTCTCTTGTTTCCAGTTGTCGAAACAGACGACAGTACAAGCTACCGGGGTGGCTTCCAGTTTGGTGGAGACCATACAGAGTAAGGGATTTAAGCTACAAACATTGAATTTAAGCTTTGATGAGGAAGAGGAAGTTGCTGCTGTCTGAATTTTGTAATGCTGCTCATCTAGGATTTGAGGAATTTGAGGTAAAACGAAAAAACGACAAGTATATCGTTGAATCTATTTCCTCGTATCCATGTTTTGTACTTCTGTAGTTAGTGAAGAAGGATTGAAATTGTATTTCAGACAGGGTGGATAAACATAATCACTTTCCCAGACCTCGCAAAAAAGAAACACGGACAATATTATTGTTCTTGTGAGTTGACTTTGGGCAAAGCTTTTGGGGTACACTGCCATTTGACCCTTTGAACTATTGCTCCTGTTGAAATTGATCGCTTGAACTATTCTTTTAGTAAATTAACCGCCTGAACTATTTGGAATCAGCCAATTAACCTCCCATCGTAAGTTCAAAGAAATTTCATCCATTTTGCCGCCAAATATTGGCACATGACCAGCACATCATTCACTCTTGAGGATAAAAGAGTGCTAATATATATTTCATCGAATATGACGGTAAGGAGTTAATTGGCTGATTTCAAATAGTTCAAGGTTAATTTATCAAAAAAAAAATTGTTCAAGGGGTCAATTTCTACTTGAGTAATAGTTCAGATGGTTCAACAACAGTTGACCAAGCTTTAATTTGGAATATTGTTGTTCAATGGGTCCAACTGGGACTGCTGAGATTAATTTTGTTCTGGTCCAGGGCCCGGCGATAGGTCGACCCTCTTGGGTTTTCGAATCAGATCAGTCAAGACCGGCCCAGGCCATAATTTCTGGCGTTGTCCCACCTACTTATTGTGTTCTGAATTTTCTATTTGGTTGCGTCTCACTCGGAACTTCCACTTTGTATTAATGTCCTTCCAACTACCAATTTTGTCACAAAATTAAGGAATCGAAACATTTGGAGGAGCCAAAAAAAAAGTATTGAATGTCGCACATTTAAGGTACACTCAAAGGCTTCAAATGTGACCATAAATTTGATCAAATAATTGAATGGACTACCATGAATTGAAAATACGAGGGACTCGTAATCAAATTGAAAGTTCAGAGAACAAAGGGAATCACAACCTCTAATTCGGAACTTGATTTTATTTTGATTATTTGATAACCATATTGACATAAACCACACACAGATTATTTCATGTTCCGGAACAATGTAGAAATTTTTGTTAGAACATATTGATATAAACCACGCATGCTCGCTGAGTTGCAGTTTGCAACTTTACTTACTGGGAGGATGTGAATGTAAAAAAGTCTCGTATCGATGAATAAAAATCCTTGCAAGAGAGTATAAAAGGTTGAGCTACTCATATTGACAATTAATTTTCCGATGAACCTCAATTTTTTTTATGGTATCAAGCTATCTCACGTGTGCAGTCCAACGGCCATACTTAATTTGTGTTGTTGACATATTTGGCTTGAAAGAGGAGCCGTATGAGGATCTGAAAGTAAAAGAGTCTTACATAGGTAAAAGAAAAAACTTTACAAGCATTTACAATTAAACTATTTACCATATTACTAATTTGCTAATTAGTTTTACGATGAAACACAAACTTTCTTCTGTTGCTTTATTGGCCATTTCACATAATAATTTCGTCCGTACAAATTTGTATGTTTGCGTTTACAGGTTGGGGTTGGGCGGGCCGATATACATGTGTGTATATAAACCGTAAATCGTGAAGTGTGGAGGACCGGTGCAGACTCGGAGAGATATCATGTCATTTCCTCACTGGTGGCAACTGGCAATTTGTCACACTCAACTCAACTGCTGCATGAGCATGCATGGTCCATGGATGATGATGATGGCTCCTTTGGCATTTCCCGCCTGGAGTGAAGTTCCTTTGAGAGGAAAATCCCACGGCATAGAATTAACTTCTTTCCCACTCCTTCATGATTTTTTTGGGTAGTGTGATATATAATTAAGTCATCCTCTCTGCCAAATGTGAAAGGAAAAAGTAATTGTCCCTGCATCATACAGCTGGATTTACCTGGCTAGGGTTTTATGTTAAGAAAGAATTTCACGTTGTAAAGCAATCCTTTCTAGATCTCTTCCTCTTAATTTATCAAATCAGAAAATTTGTATCATTAAAAATGGATCTAACAACTACAAATAAGGATCCATTTTAAAAATTATAATAACTTCAGCCGTTGAATCAATTTTCAATGATACGGATTCACTAATTTGATGGATTAGAAAGAAGGAATCCGAAAATGATCCATTTCCTTTCACGTTGATGAGATTGGATTATTTTTAATATTATCAATTGATTTTTTTAATAAAATCTAACTTGCTATACGTGTTTTACGTTATTTGAGTTGCATTGTTCACGTAGATAAGAGGATGTGTTGAGAATTTTCAACATTACATTAATAAGATTAGAAATCTTATGTGTTTATATGTGAAGGGAATCCCAACTTTCTCATTTAAATCGCGTGTGATATGTTTGCGTCCAGTCGATCAATTCAATTGTGCACCGACCGATTAATCACGTAAATATTCTCACACATTTGAGTGTCCAATCGTGCATGACGGAATGTGAATGACCAGGTGATCAACTCAACCATGCTAATGACCAGTCACTCTTATTCTACAATTATCCTTGTGCGTGATTGCATGGCTAACTATACTTTAGCCAAATTGGAATTGGAGTAATCTAGTCTGTTGTTCGAACTTAGGGGCTGTATATTATATGTCTTCGTTTATATATTATATGGTCCCATAATATAGGTGCAACTTGGCTAAACATTTTCATAAATCGCTACAAAAACATCAGATAATAATTAGGGTTCATTTAGCATGCACATGTATTAAGATGAACTGAGGGCCCTAGCCCAAATCTAAAAGGCTTAAGACTGATATTTAATAGGATTTTATCCGACATATCCTTACCAAACACGTTTGCCATGAAAAATCTAATTTGGTGTCAAGCCTGAGGGGTTTAATCTTGTGTAGGGAGGGCTTCTACATAGCAAGAAGGATCTAGATAAAACGAGTTTATCGTTACTGTAGTATTTTTGGCTTAGTAGTATAAGGACATGTAGAGATATATATATGTAAGGCATTAAATTGATGAATCGGGATCAAGAGCAAATGTACATTGTGACCAATGTGGTCCGAGGACTAACGGAAAGCAGGGAAACAAGCATATGAAGGTCTTCCACTCAACAAATGCTTGCTAGGCACATTTCAGCAGCACTTGACATGTTGCATCAACAATACTCGACAAATGTTCTCGAGAGCACTATCAGGTTGTTTCAGAAAATGTCATATTTGTTGACATATGCACAATACAACAAGCCATCAAGTGTTCGACGAAATGTCTCCGTGAAGAAATTGAAATTTGTTTATGCACTTCGCACTATGTTTCTATTTGAAAAATGTAGACTTCTAACATTGAGACCCCAAAAATTCAAATCCTGAATTTACTATACTGGGATGTGACATATATAATATTAAATCATTTTCAGATAATCTTTATTCTAAATAGCATTCCATAAGCGTAATAATATATTCTCAATTATACCTAAACCTGAAACATGTTTTCATCAATTGGTATAAACGAAAGACAAGAATTGTCTGCCCTTCCACTTCCAATGCATTTCTGTGCCCTTCTGTTTTGTGTGATCACGGTTAAGCCATTATAATATTTTATATTATTTTTTATAGAGATAATAAGATAAAAATAAATAGTAATATAAAATATTAATATGGTTTAACCGTGATCACACAAACAAAAGGGCACGGAGGGCAGACAATCCTTGTCCATAAACGAAACCAGTTGTAATCTATGATTCCGTGATTTGTTTAATCAAATTGTTACTGTGATCTACCCATTGGATTGTCGGATCTTGCTCAAAAACCAGCTGTGTTTATTAACTAAACCTAACACGTTCAAATCTAATACTTTTTTTTCTTAAAAAGGAACTTTGAAGTAGCAAGTGGCGAGAAGCCATAAACCCAGAACCCAAGACTGTCTATGTTATTCTAACACAAATGAATCTAATAAAAAGCTAGGAAGGTCGGCCGGTCAGATCAGATCAGATCAGATCAACTAATGAAATTTACTAGAGGAAACGCAGCTTCAAAAATATATGGTGTTTCATGGTACAAGATATCACTAAACTTTTCAAGGAAGGTGATACCAATCTGTTCCGCTTAAGTTTTAATTGTCGAATCAAATCAATAGAAGAAAATTAAAAATATGCCAACAAAACCATCTATTTTTTAACTGTTAACTCATAATTTTTACAATATTAAACCAATACGATCGAAACATTTAAAAGATCTCATACTTCCGGCCTTGTAAAAAATTCCCATAACTTTTGCTTCAAGGTTTTTTATGCGACAGACCTCGTGTGGAGGATATTAATTTACTTGGGATGAGATTCGAGGAGATAAGCGAGAAGGAAATACATATATATAATAATTTAGTAGACAGGTTTCTGCTCCTAGGGGAAGGTGGGTCGAACTCTCGAGTCAGATTTTGGGACAGCAAACCCATAACTTGTGTCTCTGTGATGATCACATTCATCAAGTAGCTGGCATGCATGTCACTTTGTGTAAATATAGCGTAGATATTCATCTCTCTTTTACAAGTTAATGTATAGTATTCTAAATTAATAGTGTATAATAAGTTTGAAATAATAGTGTATAATAAGTTTGAAATACAAAAGTAGAGTATGTCCTTTTTAAATATTGAAACAATTTACTTACACCAACTATGCAACTGCTACTGAGTTCCGAATTATTAAGAGCAACTCCACTTGTAATGATGATAATTATTCGAGTTATTAGATAATCGATAATTATTGCTTAGCACATAGTAATTATCCGATAGCATCTTCATTCTGTAAATGAATTGGCTGAGCAATTGACATTAAAAAATTGTTATTTTTTTAATTAATAAAATAATAATATTATGTTTAATTTCAAATATCTCTATTTAATTTTTTCCATTTTTCTGTATTTTTTTTTATAATTTTTTCTAAGTGAATAATCACCCGATTACAAGAGTGACTGGAAGAGGTGGAGTTGCTCTAGCCTCTAACGCAAGATAGTTGTAATAAATTTGAGATACGAACCTTAGTCGTCAGTGATGTTCTTCTCTCCTCTCTCGGCCTGAGAGAGACTTATCTTAATCAGATAACACAACTTTAACGTTATTTAAAATTAATAATATAGTTTCATTTGTTTAATTTTTAAACATTTTCTTGAGCTGAAATATTGATGAATGACTTAATTGGTGTAGGAAAGTATTTCTTCTGCCTCTGCAGTTGACCAGCCCAACCTTTCAACACTATTTATACCACCTCCCTGCTTCTCCTAAAATCATCATTATATCAGTAGTCAGTACTTTCTTCTTAGCTCTTGGCCTCTCCAGCTGTTTAACAATGGCTTCCAAAACCATGCTCCTTCTCTTTGCAACTGTTCTCCTTTTCACTGCTAGGGTAATTATCAACATCCCTCCAAACCCTAGCATTTCATTTTTTTTTCCCCGTCATTAATTAGTATTATTGAATTTTTTTTTTCAGTTTAATTTCCAATAAATTTTGGCTTGTCTAAAGTGATCTGATAAACTTGTTTTTGTAGGCTTCATCACTTGATGATCATGAGGAACTCAAGATTAAGGTACTTTTAATTATATACTTTAAACAAAAAGTTCAATTATTGCTGGAAATTTTGACCTTCAATGTTGCGAAATTCTTTAATTTCAGGTTACTTATGTCAGGGCACCAGCTCCGCAACCTCTAGTCAAGGCTCCAGCTCCGCCGCCTCTTGTGGTCAAGGCACCCAGTCCACCACTTTCCAAGCCACCGTCTCCACCACTTGCCAAGCCACCGTCTCCACCACTTGCCAAGCCACCATCTCCACCATATACCAAGCCACCAACTCCTGTCAGTCCCCCAGTGATGCCACCCACTTATCCACCACTTCCTCCGGTTAGGTCCAAAGCAGGTAAATATTTTTCTCACTACCATATGGGCAACTGAAATTTATTTTCTTTACTAATCTAAACCCTTAATCTTGTACTAATCACAAAATGTTATGCCTAACTGGTTCTATAGTCCCGCGGATTTGTTCACGAGTTACATTTTAGTCCGTCAACTTGATTTAAGTTCACGTATCACTTAAGAACGTCGCACGTGAACAAGTTCTTGCACTGAAATGTAACTCGTGCGCTATAGGAATTAAAAACCATAAATGTACTTGGTTAATTTGTGAGTAAACTTGTTTTATTACTTTGGTGGGCAGATTGCATCCCACTGTGTGACAAGAGGTGCATGCTGCATTCAAGGAAAAGGCTGTGCATGAGAGCTTGCATGACGTGCTGCGACCGTTGCCGCTGCGTTCCTCCGGGAACATTCGGCAACCAGGAAAGATGCGGCAAGTGCTACACCGATATGGTCACCCATGGCAACAGAACCAAATGCCCTTGAATTTAAATAAACCCTGGTTTATATATTCAATCATATTTTTAGAGTTAATTAAGGTTAAATTAGCAAGGCGTTTGATTAGGTAATATTTAAGCATTGTATGTAATAATTATGAGAGAGGGTGGGAGGAAAATAACTGATTTTCTACCTTTCTCCTTTCTCGTTTCTACTGCTTGCTGCATGTGTATTGAATGGGTTAATTATTAATTCGTACTTGTTTGGCCTTGAGATTTAAATTGGAGGAGCATGCATTCAATTTCAATTGTCATGTGGCAGATGATATTCATTATATCAGTATTTGAAACAGAGAAATATTTGAAAAAAGAGGAACATCATTTCATATTGAAAAAATTCTTAAATTTCGATTAGAATTGACAGCTCTATGTTGACAAGTATGACATTTTTTAAAGTTTTATTTTAAATTGCTGGTCCTGAAAATTTAAGAGTCCTTGGTGAGCTTTTGAAGCCGGGTTTTAAAGTTTTCTGATCTCGGATTCTTTGTACAGGATATGTATAAAAATGAATTCGTTAAATACTTAAAAAAAAATTATTTCCACATCAAATATCCTTAAGAATTAATATAAAAAAAAGATAAATATACAAGCATTATTTAAACACTATACGGCTCACGTTTTTAAATGCAAATGTACTAAATGTCTGTCGTTAAGAGTCTAAGATTGGGAATGATGAACAATAAAACTTGATGATCAAGAGAGTAAAGAACAATAAAACTTGATTGACAAGTATAATAAATTCAATGTCGCCAATTGTTTCTTGTGTCTTTTTTCTAAAATAAACATCACACTAACGAATCAAATATTAAAATAATTCATTGAATAAAAAATTATTGAAAAGCAAAATATAAATTCAAAGTTTTGATTACCTTAAAGTACAATCTTCAAGACCATATGATAGTTAATTTAAACATTCGATAAAAATTGAGAGATTGGGAAGTTGAAAGAAAAAAAGATTGCAAATGAACTTGAGTTTTATAACTTTATATGCATTTGGATAGATGGATTGGTATAAATTTGCAAACAAGAAAAATCTAGTGACTAAAAAGATAGCTCTGTGTTTCGAACTCAACAACCCAAAGAAAAAAGAAGCCAAACATTTTTATTGTACCAACAAATGAATTATGAAATTTCTAATTTTTTTTGTATTTATATGTTATTTACAAGATACAAAATTTTTTTGGAGGCCCCTTCAAGGTGTGAGCCCTAAATGGGCGCCTACTTGAGTTATTCTCATGACCGACCCTGTTCATAATTAATAACAATATATTCATTGATATTTTTATAAATTTACGTATCAATATTTTTACCAATTTCATTACTTTTAAACACTGAATGATATATTGTCCTTTGAAGATTTGGTAACGATATTTATAGTGATTGCTTACTCTAATGAATAACATGTCGGGGTTGTCAGATGCCGTATCCCATCTAAATATGTTTTCTGGTGTCTTGGTTACACGGGAAGAAATCGATCTCTTTCTAGTCTTATCTCGTTACACTATTCTTTTTAGTTTGCCTATTATAATTAGTGGTATTTATTTTCATTTATATACTAAAATTGAGAGCCTATTTAGTATCCTACTAAAAAAATTTATAATTCTCAAAAACAACTCGGATGAACTTCTTGTTATAACAGTTTTTTCTACAACCCAAAAACTTATTTGATATCTAATCTTAAAGGACTTAGGCAATGTAACTCAAAAACTTGTCTATACAAAATCATTAGGTGGCGGTGGCTGAGGGAGGATATTAAGGTCTGGCGGGGATCCGATAAACGACCCGGAAAATACTCACCAAGACCCAATATCTTGACGACTTGATTTGGAACTCTCAATTTCACACATCATACTATGAAATCATGTTGTCTTCAGGTGGGTTTTGTTCACATATATGGTGGTGGGTTGCTAATTTCAAATGTTGCCATTGCAATTGAGCAAATTGAGTTTGAAATAAAGCTTTGGTAATGGCAAAGAGGTAAGGTTGGGGCATTTGTGTTATTAGAGTGAGAGGATGGTGGGAAGAAAATATCTCTGTCGGCGGAAAGATACATGTCACGGTCGCCGGAGAATCTCTCTTAATCCCGAAAACATATCTCTCATCATCACTAGTTACTCTCAGTTGATGTTCGATGTCGCTGGCCTCATCGCCAAGGTCTTGCGGATGTTGCGAAGAAGAAAAAAATTCAGTAAAAACAAACTTTTGTTGTTCTCAAATTTTAGGCTAATTTTTTTAGCTATTTTGGAGTTCTAAATGTCACTAAACAGGCTTATCAAACAAGTTTTTGAGTTGTGAATTGAGAAATAGTTTTTTGGTTAAAAACTTGGAACTATAATGGAATACCAAACGGGCTCTTAAGTTTTTCAACCTTTCAAGATAAGTTCAATACTAAATTGTGACTGAATGTGGTTTAGGTTACTTCTCCATCTTCAATATCTTAGTATAAAAAAAATTTCTCAAAAAATATCTTTGTATAAAAATTGGTTAAAAAAAAAAAGGAAAAATAATGAAAAGGGCTTGAAAACTTTGAGTTTTAATCAAAAGAACAAAAAGGTGTTGTAAGTGAATAGTGTCTGGAATGAATTCTTAGAGTAAAATTATTATTTTTTGTTAAAATGAACAGTATCGAGACTGTTTCGTTAAAATTCTCTAAAAAAATGGGTATATTATGAAATCATAGATACAAGCTCTCTTACCCAATTTGGGCCAGTTTGAATTAAAAAAGCAAATTTGGTCAGTATGTGGGCCCTCAATTGCGCAATGGGCCTTGGCCTATGTTCAAGCTAGGTCCAAATATTTTTGTTTTGTTATTCTTTTTCAATAACTTGAAGCCACCTTCATTTGACGAGGATCACATTGACGAGGATCTTATCTCAAGATAAACAAGGTACGTACTAATTTTTAGAAAAAATTAATGAAAATAGTTTGAAAAATTTGAATTTTAATGATAAGGACAAAATAGTGGGGAGTGGGGAGTGTCGATGTGGGTTATTGGAGAAATTGGGGTTGATGGGAAAATTAGGGTTACTAAAGAGCGGTTGTGGGTGTCAGCCGGGAAGGGGGAGGAGGTTGCATAAGAATTAGGGTTTTGTGTTCTAGTTGAGGGAGAAAGACAGGGATAGGGATGGGGCCCAAGAATTATTTGTTTTTTATTGTTAAATAAAAAACAAATAATTTATTTTTTAATTTTTATTTCAATTAGTGAAGGAGTGGACCCTACTCTCACCACATCAGCATTTAATAGAAAAATTGACGGATGTATGACATCGCAATAAATTCAAAAGATGAGATGTGACATTGCAATGTTTAAAATATGAGGTATACAATTGTTATGCGACTTATAATTGAGGTGATTTTTTGTAATTTACCTAATTATCTGATATCTTTGTGTTTTGGTTACATGGGAAGAAATCAATCTCTTCTTAGTCCTATATCGTTACACTATTTTTTTCAGTTTGTCTATTTACAGCTAGTGATATTTGTTTTCGCTTGTGATTAAATTTTTAAATTTTTTTTGACATTTCTTGATGAGTTTGATGCTAAATTGTGACTCAATAATTGTATAGTTTAGGCTATCATGAAATTAATAAAAAATATGGTTGTATAAAAATAAATAATAAAAATTTTTGGTATATCATGAAATCATGGAGACAAACTCTCCTTTCCCAAAAATTGGCCAGTTTCAATTCCCCCCAAAAAAAAAAAAAAAAAAAAAAAAAAAAAAAAAGAGGCAGGCCATAGTAATAATTTGTGGGCCCCCAATTAAGCGATGGGCAGTTGGACCTATTTTATAGGTTGGATGGCCCTTGCCCTATGTTGAAACTAGGTCCAAATATTTTGTTTTAATATTCTATTTCGAAACTTGTAGCTAACGTCATTTGACTAGGGTTTCATGGCATCGCACGTGATAACAGCACCAGTGCAAGAATATATAGTAGTTTTTGTTTGTTTGAAACTTCAATAGTAAAATGTAAAATTATGTTCAAATGTCCACTGTCAATGGCATAAATTTAATTGATCAAAGTCAATTAAAGTGATAATTACAGAAGTCGTATTACTATCTTTACATGAAATAATAAATCCTTTTGATTAAATATCTGGTTCATTGTTAGTTCATTTTTGGAGTTGGTATTGCTTGTTGTCAAATAGTGTCTTTATGGGTATATGTGTAGAAGTTTTAATCAATAAAGGATTTTTTTTTCTGGCTTTGGAGTGCCATTTCAATCATCTGAGTTTGAGTGTGGATGACTTCAAGACTTGGATGCGTTCATTTGCTTATTCTCAAGCATGTCTCACTCTAAAATCTACATGTACGATGACAATTAGTTTGGCCATGTTGTACTTTTATTTTATGTTAAGGTTTCTTTGGATTAAGGACCTCTTTTTCGTTGTGTAATTTTGGTGTTAGATTTGTCGCCTCTATCGTTTTGTGGCAAAATTTTACCCCTCCACTTAGTTTGGTAGTTATGTAGGGGTTTAACTTATTTATTAGTTGTGTAAATTAATTTCCACATTAAGAAATTGGTCACTGAAAAAGTTGTACCCATGCGACACCCTTATGTATTTGTTCCATTCGTACTTAATAAATCGTTGCTTGTCAAAATTTATTTATTTTATTGATAACCTCTTGAATGTTGTCTTGAATAACCTCTTTGATATTTATATCGGTTCTTAGTTTTATAATAAAACCTCTTTGGAATTGTCACCCTTGCAGTCCAGCAAAACACATTGGTACAACTCATCATGCAATATGCTCAAGCAAATATCTGAACCCTATAGTGTTTGTTTTATCCCCAAAAACAAGAACAAAAACAAGAATTGTATCATCGAAATCAGCTTCACTGAAATTTTCCAGAATCTACATACACACAAGTACACAGAGAAAAATATATGAAATTGCATGTATAAATAGGTGAGAACCAACCCAACAAATTGCCAACCAATTCAGCTTTCCACTGTTCGTCGGTCCAGCTTTCGTGCATCAACAATTTATACAAAAAATGACTTTCCAGAACCAAAAGCTTGCAGCTATTTTCTTCATTTGGGTCACAGTTGCTAGCATGGTGCTGGCTGTTTCTGCAGAAGTTAGCTCTCCAGCCTCTCCCCCATCTGCAGCACCAAGTTCTCTAACTACAGCGTTTCCAGTGTGGATGCTGATTGGTTTTCTAGGGTTCATCATTTTTCTCTTTTAAGCCTTTTGGCTTAGGCTACGTTACCATGTTTGTGTTGCTGCTGAATCTTCTGATGTGCATGCCAAACATGTCATATACGGTTTTCTGAAATAATGTGTGTAGCAGCTTTGCTTACGCATTTCATATACGATTTTCCCCTTTTTTGTTGTAATTTTTCCGTATAATTATCTATCAAGTGAATTCCATATATTGAGTTAGTATTGTGTAGTACTGGAACACGTTGTGTGGTATAATCAATTCCATTCTGTGAATTGGTTATTGATATTAGACTTTAAAGTATAAACTCGTTGTCCACTCGTATTTTGAACTAGTGAGACCATCCATTATCGTACAATAATTTTGTAGTAGATCGACTGTGCTTCAAAAGACAACGGCAGAGGAGAATAAGGAGGCACTTCCTCTCCTTCAATATAGGGAACCAAAACAAGTTAAAGACGAAGTCTGCAAGTAGCTCGGATGATATTCCTCCCCAAACTTTCCTATTTTCGACCAAGTGAATTGAAAAGCCAACTTGTAAGGAGCTGCCGTTCCCTTTAAATTTTAATTTTAGCTAATTACCTTTAAGAGCTTTTATAATTGGCCAATTTTCCTTCTAAACTTTAATGTTAGTCAAATACTCCCTTGAACTTTTATAATTGGCCAATTTACCCTATGATGCTAGATTTTTGAACTTTTATTCATCTTGGTCATGTGCATGGGAATGACAATTGTCTGAGGTAAAAGTGTAATTTTATCAGTATGTGGTCAACATATGTTTTTTCTTCTGCTTCTTCTTCTTCTCTTCCGTTAGTTCACTACATATACTTTTTCTTTGAATTTTACCCTAATATGGACAACTATAAATGTTCTCCATGGTCTTGCTTTTTCAGCAACATATTGGGGTCGTGACGCCATTTCATTAGCCTGCCTTGTGACTTGACTCACATGACCATCTCGGTTCACCTATATTAATTCAAGATCCAAATTCGAATAAGAAAAGTAATTACTTATCTCAACAAATTCATTAATGAAAAGTGACCAATTATAAAAGTTCATGGGAGGAATCAACTAAAATGAAAGTTAAGGGGGAAATTTGCCAATTACAAAAGTTCAGAAGAATAATCGGCTAGAATTAAAGTTGAAGAGGAAGTTGGCCAACTATAAAAATTTAGAAAGATAATTGGTTAAAATTAAATTTAAAGAAAAATTGAATGCGCCTTACAAATTGGAGAGAAATTGGCAAATATCTCTAAACAAAATCATAATAGTACACATTCAGATTATGGGCCTCGGCTCGTTCAACAATACTATCTCCCAAGGCCCAATGTGCTCACAATTCTTCTAAAAAGAATGAGACTAGGAGAAAGAACTAAAAAAAGGAGCGAAAGAGTTGAACGACGACTGTGACGATCGGGAGGAAAAGCGGCGGTGTAAAAATGGCGGAAGAAAGGAATGCGGCGGAAGGAAGCAACGCCAGAGCAAGCACGCGGAGAAGACGACGGACATGGTTGAAGAGGAAAGAGAAATGGTTGGTAGTGCTCGGCGTAGTTCTCCACGCCGTTTACATGCTCAGCATCTTCGACATCTACTTCAAGTCCCCCATTGTCCACGGCATGGATCCCGTCACCCCCCGCTTCTCCGCCCCCGCAAAACGCCTCGTTTTGCTCGTCGGTACGTCCAATTTTCCCGCTAAAATTCCCTCTGTTTATCATTCGAGTGGGCTTTGAAAAGTTTGGAGCTTCTGCTGCAGCTGATGGGCTGAGAGCCGACAAATTCTTCGAGTCGGATTCCGACGGGAACTTCAGAGCGCCGTTTCTGAGAAGCGTGATGATAGAGAAAGGTCGGTGGGGAGTGTCACACGCTCGTCCGCCGACGGAGTCGAGGCCTGGACATGTTGCTATCATTGCTGGGTTCTATGAGGATCCCAGTGCTGTTACGAAAGGTTCAATCTTTTTTTTTTTTTTTGGCCAGCATTTATACAGATGCAAATTGGTTTTCTGAAGAAACCAAAATCGTTTTTTTCAGGGTGGAAAGCTAACCCTGTTGAATTCGATTCGGTTTTTAATCGAAGCCGGCATACTTTCTCTTATGGTAGTCCCGATATAGTCCCCATTTTCTGTGCTGCATTGCCTCACACCACCTGGAATAGTTACCCTCATGAATTTGAAGACTTTGCTACTGGTTTGATTTCAAACTTTCATCACATTTTTCAATTACAACATGTTATCTCTGTTTTATTTTACTGGTTGATTTCAGTCTTTCAGCACATTGATTAGTGAAGTTTAAATATTTGTTAATAGCTTATAATTCTTTCTTTTATCAATTTGTATGTGTCAATGGCATGCAGATGCTTCCTTTTTGGATGAGTGGTCTTTCGATCAATTTCAGAGCCTTCTGAATCGGTCCAAAGAAGACCAAAAGTTGAAGGAGTTACTCTTACAGGATAATCTTGTTGTGTTTTTGCACTTACTCGGCTGTGACTCAAATGGTCATGCGCATAGGCCTTTTTCGTCCATATATCTCAATAATGTTGCGGTTGTTGATAGTATAGCTGCAAGGGTTTATAATCTTCTGGAAGATTATTACAAGGACAATCGTACTGCATACGTGTTTACTGCTGATCATGGAATGCATGATAAAGGTTGGATTTAATTCGTTTTCACTTTTATAGAAACTTTTTGCTTCTCTTTTCTCACCGAATTGTTATAAGTTTTGAACTTATACATCATTTTTTTCCCTTATAACAGTTCTTACGTGTTATAATTTTACTGATAGGCAGCCATGGAGATGGACATCCTTCAAACACTGATACTCCCCTAGTTGTTTGGGGAGCAGGTGTTAAACATCCGAAGCCAGTCTCCAACCATTCTGATTGCAGTTTTCGTTTTGTCGATGATCATATGCATGATGCGCCGACACCTAAGGAATGGGGCCTTCATGGCATTGAAAGGGTGGATGTTAATCAAGCTGATATTGCCCCTCTCATGGTTGTACAATTTGTTTTCCCAACTTTTCCCCCTTTAAACTCCCTTTCAAGTTGTATCACTCTTATTTGCTGATTGAGTTTTCTGGCAGTCATCTCTTCTCGGTTTGCCTGGTCCTGTAAACTCAGTTGGAAGTTTACCTCTTGATTACATAGACATGTCAAAGGTATAGTCAACCAGTTTGATGGAAGACTTTTTTCTTTTTGTTGTAAAGGATGTGTAATGTTATCACTTTTATCTTTGCCTGCATACGCCTATTGTATTGGATGAGTTTTATGGTTAATTGGTAGACAACTGAGCTTTCTCTTTTTGTTTCATTTTCCAGGAAGATGAAGTTGAAGCTGTGGTTGCCAACACAAAGCAAATTCTCAACCAGTTCCTTCGGAAGTCACGTATCCTTTTGTTTCTGATTATATATTTATATATGTACATAAATATATTTATGTGCTATATATGACAAGAAGGCATCACTTTCTTTAATCATAAAATATCCAATTCGTTTAACGAAATAGCATATTAAGGTTAAAACTTAAAACTGTTGTTATATCTGCTTCTACTGGAGTTTTGAGGAACGAAAGGAGGTAGAGACGCCCTTTTTTATATCTTGGATTTCTTGACAAAGTTAGAAACAAAGGAGGCAAATTCATTATATTTTAAGCCTTTCAAACCACTGGCCGATTATTCCTCCCTATTGGATCAGATTGAGGATCTAATATCTAATGGAGACTATGAAACTGCAAGGAAGCTGTCTGAAGATCTCAGGGATTTGGCTCTGAAGGGACTTCACTATTTCCAAACTTATGATTGGCTGATGCTCATGACAGTAATTATTCTTGGGTATATTGGTTGGATGACCTATATTCTTCTCCATGTGCTGCAATCTTATACTCCATTGGCAGGGTATATGTTTAGAAAGGAGCAAACAGATCACCCAACAGATAATACCAGAAAGGTAATCTTTGTGTAGTCTTGACCTCTTGTAAAGCTTTAATAGTGATTTCTAAATTGAAGGACAGAATTCTGAAAACAGAGATGTTTTTCTCTAAAAGAAAGAAACTAAAATATGTTCATGAATATATTACATGTGAAATCTGAACAACTAGAAGTGCTAATATTCACTATGTAATGTAACCCACAAATCTCATTGTTTGCTGCAGGTACAACTTTGTGGATGCCTTTTCCTGGGACTACTCAGTATAGTACTGTTTATGGAGCGTTCTCCTCCTCTTTACCATGCATACACGTCAATGACAGTATTCCTGTGGACACAAATATTTAGTGAATATCGGTTCATCAAAGCATTATGGAAAGAGTTACATGGAAGAAGAATCAATTACTTTGTGAAAATTCTAGCCACTGGTGCTTTCTCAGTATTCATTCTTGAATTCCTGGTATTGAATCAGAACCATATTTTTTCACACTGCAAGCCATGGGAAATTGTACTCTACAATCCTGAACAGCGTATTTTGGTAATTTCTGCAGGTTAATAGCTTTACTGAGAGGAAGCTATACACTTGGTGTTTCCTAGTTTCCGGAGTCGTATCCTTTCTTTATCTCTTAAAATCGATTCCCCGGAGATCTGGCATACCAATCTTTGCCTGTGCTGCATGTTGGTTCTTGTCTGTGTTTACATTGATGCCAGCAGAAATTCCCGATAATAATCATCTAGTGTAAGTCATCTTAATTCTTGAATGTTTCTCTGTGGTGCGTATGTGTGTTGGGGTGGGGGTTACTTCAATTATAAATGTAACGAACTTCAGAAATGAACCCAATCTCTAATTCAAACAATACCCTTATTGTGCTCACATTTTTTTATGGGCAAGCTGGGTTTAGTTGAGATTTCCTTCTTTCTTCTCATTTGTTAACTTTTTAAATGAAATACAAATTGCCAGAAGGGAGGGTAAACCTGATATGTGTTCAAAGCAGAACCCAGCACGTGCCAATTTTACTATTTGCAAGAACTTAAATCAGCTTTGATAGTTGTGTTGGTTAGGTTTGCGTAAAATTAAGAAATAAATTGAATGCAGCTATGATTAATCAACTAAGATTAAGTTAAATTATCGTCTTGAAAAGATTATGCTAATTATGAACCTTTTGTGACAAATCATGTTTGCAGGATTTGGAGTGGAGTTATGATTATTATGATCGGAGTAGCTGCTAGATTGCTAGATCTGCGTACTGAAGGAAAGTATTGGCTAAGTATCTGTAATCATGACAAGAAGAAACCTAAATTTCCCATGCTCTTCCAGTTACAGGTGTTTAACCTATCTCTGTCCTCGGTTGGTATGGAAACAAAGCTTAACGTATCATGTAACTTAACAGATCTGGAGATACATTTGATATTTATGGAATGTTTTGGAACTTTGTGAATTAGGCTCTTTTGGTTGGATTGTCATCCGTGATGGTGTCAATATCAACCTCTCACAGAACTGAGAACCAAGAACTACTCGCTTTGCACCAGATCATAAATTGGTCCTTCGCTGGTATGGGTTTTCACTCTTCCCTTTTAGGGCCTTTTTACATATCCGACTTGTTAGTTCTTTTCTCTTTGTAATTGGTATGTCAGTTTACAGGTAACTGCAAATATCATTTCTGTTTATATTGATCTTTAATTTGTCTGGTCATAGGTTTCTCGATGGTACTTCCATTATTTTCAGCAAATGGCCTCTTGTCCCGTCTTACTTCCATATTTCTCGGTTTTGCGCCCACTTTTCTTCTATTATCTATCGGGTACATTCCGTTTATATGCTAGCTTATAGTTGACTTCATTTAACAGATTTTTTTTAATATGAGGAATGTTAGGTTGAATTTTTTTTTTATTTTTTATCTTTTTGCTCATTCTCTAGACCTATGCAGATATGAAGCTGTTTTCTACGGTGCTCTGGCTCTTGTACTCATCTCTTGGATACTAGTTGAAAACACACTTATTTACTCAAGTAAGGTGAGAAGGTTGTCAAGTTCCTTTAGTGGTATGGAGGAAAATGTCATACTTGATGGTAGATACTTACAGCTGTCTGATGTGAGAATTCCGTTGATCTTTGTAAGTCCTATCCTTTTTCTTTTTGTTAAAATACTGAAAGATTTATCTGATTGTTCGAGAAATTTAACTATATACATTGCCCAATTTTTTTAATAATGTAACTGCTCATCATTCATATTGTATGTCTCCGATGTCTTTTGTGGTTTTAGATGGTTTTATTCAATGTTGCTTTCTTTGGAACGGGAAACTTTGCAAGTATAGCAAGTTTTGAGATTTCATCAGTGTATCGGTTCATTACTGTCTTCAGTGTAAGTGAAGGTTGAACTTTCCTGAGCATTTATCAGATTAATTGTCACTACTTACCTGATACCATTTGCTTCTAATTTCAGCCGTTTCTCATGGCCGCCTTACTTATCTTCAAGTTATTCATTCCATTCCTGCTAGTCATGTAAGTCCAGTTACAATTTTGCGTGTGATGCGTGGCTACAAGTTGTCGAAACATCCTTCTTTATTGACGCTGTTAATTATGCCATTGGAAAATGCGTTTTACTAGCATGTATAGGAAATTGTTTTTCTTTTAAGCCATAAGAAGTTGTAAGCAATTGTGATTCTCAACTTCTCATATAATTTGTGTTCGACTGACGTGCAGATGCGTATTCAGTGCAATAACAAAGCTAAACCGACTTCCACGTTTGGCATGCTATTTTCTCGTTATACTATTTTCGGATGTAATGACCATGCATTTTTTCTTCCTGGTAAGTTACTATATTCTTCAGATTTTGAATTTGTAACTTTTTCTCGCTGCTTCCGTCTCCTATAACAATACGAGATTACCCAACAAAGTAACATTTAAACACAGATATCTGATCCACACCGCATACCATACTATACATACCACACTTGCATGGACGAATGCTTCTTATTTTACAGCATCCGATCAATAATTTCTAGCAAACCTTACTGACCGTTTTGATTACTATCAGGTCCGGAATACAGGAAGTTGGATGGAAATTGGTAACAGTATCAGCCATTTCGGAATCATGAGTGCTCAAGTTGTCTTTGTGCTTTTGCTCTTTGCTCTCACAAACATATACACAAAGGATATCGACATTGGTTCAGTGGACCGCTCCTCTCGGAAAGCAATGTAAGTCGTGGTAAATTGGGACTTTGGGCATCAAAATAATTCACCAGTTTTCCGGAAAAGCGAGCATTAACGTTGCCAAGGCGCACCCTTGCGATTCGAAGAGAAGCTTCCCATTCGACAATAATTTGCCCTTTATTCCTACAATTGCTGATTGCTAGTGGAAGAGAGAACCAGCAACGGGATTTTCCAAGTGTTCCCCAAAGTTCGGTCGTCCGCAGCGCAATGGGATGGCATCTTACAAAGTTCGATTGAAATTTTGGCACTCTTCTCACATGTCCTGATTGTTTAGATATTCATTAATCAATTTGTATCTAAAATTTTCAAGTAGAAACTCCTCTTTTGGCTGTCTGAAATATTTGATTGAACATGGATTAATGTTTTAAAAAACGAGCCTTGAGGTGCACCTGGGCGGCTTTGGAAGTGGGGCGGTGATGAAAACACCTTTGCTTAGCTGGAGTAGACTTAAACTCGCTTTAGACGTGGTCGAAATGTGCTTGAGATGGTGGACTGGGCCTTTGAAAAAAAAAACCGTGCAAGTTCAATTCAACTAGACTATATGACATACCCCTCCAAGTTCAAGTAGCCGGAGTAGACTTAAACTCGCCTAGACATGGTCGAAGAGTGCCTGAAATGTTGAACTGGGCCTCTAAAAAAAAAAAAAAAAACACGCAAGTTCATTTCAACTAGACTATATGGCATACCCCTCCAAGTTCAAGTAGTTAGAATAGACTTAAAATTGTCTAGATGTGGTCGAAACGTGTCTAAGATGTTGGACTGGTCTTCAAAAAAAAATTAAAAAAAAAACCCGCGCAAGTTCAATTCAACTAGACTATATGACATATCCCTCCAAGTTCAAGTTCAAATAGACTATATGGCATACCCTCCAACTAGACTATATATTAACAATTTTAGGTTGCGTGAGACAATAGTCTCATACCTCGAAACTTTTAACTTGGCGGAGTTATCCATGAAAAACCTTGACTTCGCCTTCGCCTTTTAAAACATTGTGATAAATTAAGTATTACTATCTTCCACTTTAAAACAATAAAGGTCGGCCCTCTGTTAGAAAAAATTCTTGGCTATGAACGACCACCACATGGTTGTCCAACCGCACAAACAAAACACCCATTCTCGCCGATGGTCCCACCCTGTGACCCTCGCACGCGTACGAGCGTCTGACGATTGCTCCTTTGTAAAGTCGAAGAAAGGAAAACGACAACATTGTATTATCGGTAGGCGAATTCAGAGAAAAACAGAAGGGTCAACGGACATTCCACAGCCCTCGGATTTCCTTGTTAGATTTCTTTGGAAATTTCAACGTATTCTTCCGCGAATGTTCAGTCGTTAAAATTAAATTAAATATTCTGGATATTTTCGTTGCGTAGGAACGAAGCAGGTAGCAAAAGGGGTTCAAAAACGACCACGACCAAGACTTTCCGGTGCATGACTTGGCGGGAAGTTTCCTCGTTGGGCCATTTTAAGTGGTGGAACAACGTCGTCCATAATAATTTCATAAAATTATTATTCGAACTCTCTCGTTAAAATTGAACAAAAATGAAACAATAGGGGAAATTTAGTAATTACATAAATATGAATTTTACTGTTTTTTTACACCAACCTTACTGCAATAATGTTAACATAGTATGCCCTATTTAAAAACTAAAGATAGATAAAAAAGGGTAATGTTAGATTAAATTTGGAGGTAAAATTTTATAAGCATGTAAGTTGATAATTTGTTCATTACTTAAACGTTGATAAACGTGTTCATTTTTATTTGTGATACATTATTTAATTTGTAAATTTTATCGACAAACTTAATCTGCCTTGCATTATCCAGAAAAATAATATGTCTGCTTTCGAAGAAACTGCCCCTTCATTGACTAATCACACTCCTTAATTGAAAACAAAAAATCAAATGAAATGAGATTGTTCACACAAGTGTAATAAGAAAGTATTGATTCCTCGTCTATATAAAGAAAGATGCGAACCATTTGGTTTCCAAAGACACGAACCATTTGGTTTCCAAATCTCTCAATCTACTGTATTCTTAAGCAGATCGGCAAAAGCTCGAAGATGAACAACGTGTAAGTCAACTTCAAACTCCTCCGATCCTGGCTTTTTTTTTTTTTAACCCCTTGTCATTGATTTTTCTTATGTTTAGTTAGATCAAAGTACAGGCTCGTTTGGAAAGATTTTTAATATGACTTAAAAACACTTTTAAAGAAACTATTTATGAATGCTTCTTGTAAGAAGCACTAGTTATGTGCTTCTTATATGAAGTACTTCAAGTGTTTTTCCAATATTCATTTGTATTTTTACTAAATATTGGTTCTAAAAATATTTTTATAAAAAAAAAAATGATTTTAGTCAATTTAAAAACAGTTCCAAACGAATCATACGATTTTGCTCAATGTAGTTTGGTGAAATCCCACTTCGATCCATGTAGTGTCGATTGTCGTGATTAAGCAGACATTTTTAGAACGACTTCTGGAATGATTAAAAGTATTTTCAAATAATTGAAAGTTTTTGTGGTTAATTTTTGAAGAAAAACTTATTAAACTTTTCTAGATAGTAGAAGCTCTTTTTGGAGAAGCATAAGCTATGTACAGCTTTAAAAAGCACTTCCAAGTTTTCAAGTACTTTTTCGAGAAGCACTTGAATATTTTATAAACATTTCTCTATGTTTGCAGTAAAAAAGAAGAGCTTATGAGTAAAATATTTCTCACATAAGCAATAATTTAATAATTATCCCTAGAGTTTAACAAAGTATGAAACTTCATTCTTACATGTGTTTTTCTAAAGTGACCTTATTAGACCAACTTCAATGGTTGGGCTAAAAGCCAAATTTTTTAGCCCATAAAATTTAGCTTTTAGCCTAGAAACAGTTTTTCTGCTCCAACCCTTCTATCCTAAAATTTTAGCCTGAGATTATTAAAGAACGAACTTAGGCTATTTTTTTTCTTAAATTACTTTTTTTTAAATAAATATGTAGACTATCGTAAATTAATTTTATGAATATTTTAATCCAAAAATATTTAAATTATGATAAATATTGAAAAATCACTAAATTTTCCACAAAGCAAGCTGTCAACTTAATACAACCGATAATTCATAAATCACATAATTAATAAACTATATAAACTTAATACAAATGACAATTAATAAACTTAATTAATAAAGCACATAATTCATGTACTACATAAACTTAATAATCATATCCACCATCCTCACTTGGGATGGACTTTGTGATTGAATTGGGATATAGGGTTCAGAGGATTCATCATCTTAAAACGTACTGCTTGAGGCAGACTTTCGCAAAATTTCCTTTTACTTACTACGTAAGAACTTTTTCCTCTCTGGTGTGTATTTGCTGAGGTCCTCCATCATCAAATTAACTTCAACCTCTCTTGCTCCCTATCTGAGATTTCCTTCATTTGCAAACACATTCGGGTCTTTTCTTCTTGGCGAGTGCTATGGGTTTCGTTCAATTTTGCAGGTCCAATTACGACCTCTAATTTGCTCTCTTGCCATGTTGAACAATTTGGAAATTGAAAGAAATGGTAGAAAGATAAATTGGAAGAATCGTAGAAGAAAATTGAGTTTTGTGTGGATATTTGAACAAATACATAGGTATTGATAGAGTTTTTGGATGAATTTTGAGTTAAATATATTTTTTAAATTATTTTAGCCATTGGATTCAATATATTTAAAATAACATATTATAAAAAAATGAAATTTGAATCTAGACCGTTGGATCAACCAACGGTCCTTGAATAACAATCCTTGGATGTAATTATAGCCATCGAGAGCCCATGTGGGCGGCCGACACACGACCTGACAGAGGAGCCCACCCTGTCAGGAAACCTTTGCAGGCGCACGGGTGGGGCCCGTTGGAGCGGGGATGGTCCGAGACTGGCCCAATTGCCAGCTAGTCCACTCGCACGAGGGGGAATTTTTTTTTTGGGGGGGGGGAGCTATTTGGCCCAATTTTAGCATTTGGCTTTTAGCCCAATGTTTTAGCTTGAGTTGGCCCAATTTTAGCATTTGGCTTTTAGTCCAATGTTTTAGCTTGAGTTGGAGAGTGTTTTGTGGGGGGGGGGGGGGGGAGGATTTGGGGAAAAATTTGGCATTTAGCCCACCATTGGAGTTGGTCTTACGAGCACAAAGAAATATTTCTAGAACATCCATGTATACACTGTTATGGCATGCTTACGTAAGAATAATTGAAATAAAAAAGCAGAATTGAATTTTGACTACAAAATATTATTGTGTTTATCAAATATTAAGGAATAAAAAAATTCGTGGGATCCATGCAAATTTTGGAATCGAATTCCAAAATTTGGAAGAATTGGATTCCAAGTTATTGGGGAAACCAAAATAGATTCTCATTTGAACTCCAGGTTATTGGGGAATTGGAGTGAATTTTTCCTTCTTATTATACCCTCATTTATTTCTGAAACTTCAAAATTGCCCTTTGTATGTACCCCATCCCAAATTTTATTCTCTCAGCGAAAAAAAAAAAATTCAAATACAAAACTAAATATTTTATCACAAAGTTTAAAATAAAATAAAATAAAGTATTAACCAATAAAAAATAACATATAAAATATATTACTAGAATAAAGGTATTTTAATAATCACATTATTTTTCATTCCGATTCATGTGAATTAGTAAACAACTTATATGGTTCGATATTATTCTTACTTCAATTCTTGAAAAATTTAATAAACAGTTTCAACATGAATTTAATTCAAATTTCACCCCGTTTTAACTTCTCAATCCCTCTTATTCTGATTACGAATTAGTAAACGAGCCATTAAATTTTCCTACCAAATGTAATCAAAAGTACTCTAAGTACTCTTGGTTGTTAGATTGACATTTTTAACTATTTCAAAAGCAGTTCCAAGCATGTTTGTCATTATGGTTGAGTGGTATTTTCTTACACACTCCTTTTCCTTCAATTTTTGTTGGTGGTGACAGAATTAGCAGTGCTGGGCTTGAACTAGCAAATGTGCTGGTGACTTCTCCTCCCCTGCACCAGTCGTGGGATGCAGTTCAGAAGCAAAAGCTCCACACAGCTGCTGATCCGAATGCACAAATGGCCTTATACATTAGTGAAACAAAGCACTCGAACACCACCATCATATCTTTTCTTACTTCACCCATCACGCTTCAAGATCAACAAGCAATGATTTCATCGACGACTCTCAAGGACGCAAATTTTCCTCTCTTTGAGTTTTTGTGCAACAAAGACACCCCATGTTTCTCCGTCAATGGATTGGCAATCAACTTCTTCGCCTTGTATCACACCACCCTCGATCTTCTACTAACAAGGGTGCGTATTGTTCTCTATGATAACTGGTAAAGTTTAAACCGCTTCGACAACTATTAATATTAGTGAGAAACAATTAAAAATCAAAGTTATAATGTTAGATTACTCGTCGCTTAATTAGTTTGGCTTTTTAGACATTTGTTAACGTTGGTGAGAAACACTTATAAAACCCTCATTAATAGTGTTACAAGAGCCGAATATAGTAACAGTTGAGTCCATTTTTTGTTTGTTTTAAAACCGAGTTTTAAGTGTTTTTCACTATGAAGTTTGAGGAACTTATTTGAAAAGACTTCTCCGGTTGGTTCAGTAACAAGTAGCTTTTATGTAATAATTCAGCTGGTAGAAAGCAGCAATTCCCACTCATTGATACTTATCACTGGACATTCTTTTGGAGGCTGTGTAGCTACCCTTTTCACCTTATGGCTGCTACAAAGCCTCAACTTGTCGAAAGCGAAATGTCCCCTTTGCATCACTTTCGGTTCACCCTTGACCGGTGACGAAAAACTCCGACAATGCGTGTTGCAATTCTCAAAATGGAGTTCTTGCTTCTTGAACGTAGCCTCTATCAACGATCCTGTACCTAGAGCCTTCCTAACCACTTCGCAAGCAAGTGACTATAAGCCTTTCGGAACATTCCTATTGTGCTCCGCTTCGGGTTGTTCTTGCTTTGAGGACCCTAATGCCATTTTGCAACTGTTGGTAGAAACCAGCTCTCAGAGTGCTCAAATTCAAGGTCCGAATTCGGGGATTCAGTTTTTCGATTACGGACAGATTTTGAGTGATCTCAAGCTCAAGGCGTTTTCTAGAGATGTCTTTGTGTTGGTTGAAGAGGATAGATTTCCACTTAAAGCTGGAATTAAAACACAATTGGCAGCAATATTTGGAGTTCTCAGCTCACAGGTATCCAACTTTCCACACACAATCATTTGATTTGAAGAGATTTAGAGAAATGGTTTCTGCACAAACCTGTTAATTTCTGTCTTTTGATTCCCTTTAAATTTATTTAGTCCAAATCCCATGTTTTTTTTTCATCCTATATATATTTTTACTTCTACTAACTTTTCTCGCAACTCATTTTGTAAAAGTCATTGCAGCAGCAACAACCCGACATAAATTTCGGCAATCTGATACAAAAGATGGAAACTCAAGAACTTAACCACGCAATCCAGAAGACGCAGGTTTACAGTTCTTTCTGGAAATTTAATGAGATTAAAAAGTACATGGCCTACATGGAATGGTACAAGGCGCATTCCAAAAACATGGGAATTGGATACTATGACAGCTACAAAAACAAGGGTGACACATATGACAGTGATGCCCAAGGGTTCAAGAAGAAGCTCTGGATATACTGGCAGGACAAAGTTGCAGAAGTTGAGAGAAAGCCCCAGAAAGAAGGAGCCACAATGAGTACTGCTTTTCTATATACTGGAACGATTTGCAGAAAGATGATCGAACCGCTTCACATTGCAGACTTCTACAAGGGAGGTGGAAAAGATTACATAAAGGAAAGGCCTCGACATTTCGTTCTGTTGGAGCAATGGTTCAATGAAGACGAGGAAAAGAAGGCAGAGAGAGAGAAGGAAGAAAGGAAGACCCCCCAACCGCACAGCGAAAGCAAGCCCAACTCAAAAGCAAAGACTGTGGCTTCTAGTCTGAATGATGATTCTTGTTTTTGGGCGCACGTCGAGGAAGCGCTTATCTTGTGTAATGAACAAGCGAGTAATCCAAATGCCAAGCAAAAGCTGATTGACTTTGAGCGTTACGTGCTGAATGCACTCCAGAATTTCGCAGTGACGCCTGATATTTTCTTGGGCCAAAGCAGCTTCATGCAATGGTGGAACAAGTACAAAAAAATGGTGGGAAGTGACTATTCCTCACCGCTCGTCGAGGTCATGAAGCGTAACACTTATCGCAAATATGTGGAGGGGGTCTCGGTTCTTGCTGATCTATAATCCAAGATAATTAAGTTTTAAGCAAGCAATTAAAATCAGATAAAGCAAGATTAGTTTTGCTGTATTGCTCATGATCTTCATCGAAAATGGTGTGCAGTACTTGTAGGACTTGTTGGTGCTACCACTTTTGAATATTTTTGTTTGTGGTTTCGTTTTGTTTTGGGCTCTAGCATCTAGCTTTCTTTGTTCAAAGTAAAAGAATGTGTTTTTTTGGTTTGTGGGGGGGGGGGGGGGGGGGGGGGGGTGTGGTGGTTGGTATTGTTTCAATTATGATGTTGTAATTTCCACTTCATAAAGCAATGACACTCGTTGCATTTCGATTTCACTAAGTGTGAGGCCTACTCTAATTTCAGTCTTTCAGCACATTGCTACTAGTGAAGTTTAAATATTTGGTAACTGCTTATGATTCTTTCTTTTATCAATTTGTATGTGTTAATGTAAATGCTTCTAATGAGTCGATATTATACTGTTTATTTTATCTTATTTTTAGTTATAACTAGAGATTTATGCCCGCACGTACAATTTAATAGTGTTTCTACCAGATATATAGCCAATGGAATTAACAATTATTAAAGTTGACTGTCCACTACAACTATCCATTCTGCTATATATCCATTCTCATGCAAAACGTTCAAAAGGATGATAAGAAAATCTTGTGAACATAAATTATAGCTGATGGTATATGTCCGTTCTCTTCTACCATTACAACCAATGAGAAATATCCATTCTCTTCTACCATTAAGATATATAAGAAAATAATTGTTCAACCTAAAATGAAGATCGAACAGCTAGCCACCGTACATGTTCTATCAATTCTATTCTACCATTGAAGCATGCATGTTAAGAAAATTTTGCAAATCTAAACATGTATTTCAAACAGAGCATGTCCATTCAGCTCTTAAAATCGAAAGAAAAGATTTAGGTTTCTTTCTTACCCAAATGCACTAATTTGTATCAAATCTCTACAGCTCTTCCAATCAAACGCAAATAATATAACTCTGCAATCAATAAATAAAATGCAAGTTAATACAACACTACAATCAATAAACAAAACCCAGATTTTAAAAATTAAAATCATCAAAAATTCAACAAAGAAAGAGAATCCAGAAACCAAACCTATTAATCAATTACTAAAATCAACAGTAAAGAAAAAATTTCAATAAATAATTATCCAACTCCACAAATAAACAAAACGCAGATCAAATAATTCACAAAAATTAATAACAACTCCAAAATTACTTTCCAAGAGATGGAGACTCCGAGTAGCCTTCCAATGATGATTTGATCGATAAGAAAATAGTTGTAGGTCATGGGATATCACTTCAAGATTTTCATGGTTTACCTTTGCTTTTTTAAAATGAGTTAATACTTGATCATCTAGTCCTCTTACCTTCTGTTTCTCAATCTTCTGCAAGAGGATTGAAATCAAAACCATTAAGTTTCATAAAAAGGAAAATCAGATGAAAAAAAAGAAACAATGAAAATGCAAATATTTGATACCAATTATCCTTGGACGTAAAAGAAAGCCAGCGTGGACTGCTTACTCAGCTGAATGGGTCAGAGACGAAAGCAGAAGCCAAGGAGGAGAAATAACGGTCAAAGCCAAATTTGTGGGTGAGGCAAGTTCCAGAGCTGCAAACAAAAACCTAAAATAAAACGAAAACCTAGGGTGAGGCAAGTTCGAGAGCGACAGATTCAAAGTTTTTTGTTTTGAATATATATACAACTAATTTACCATTCAATCATATTTGTGGAAAACAATTAAATCGTAAAATTAACAACAATTAAATCTTACGAAGACCAAATTTCTTGTAATTCCAAAAAACCCATATGAAAAACTGTAAACAGTTTGCAAGGGAGATTCAGAGTTAAATCTATACCTTGAGTACATGATGATGAGGTCGCAAGGTATACGTCAATGGCGAAGGCCGACATTGAAATGATTCTTTTCAGTATTTTAGCATGAGATACAGCTAAATGAGTATGTCGTTGCAGAGAAATTTTGAGTGACTCTTAAATTGGATTTGAAGTTTGAACAGCATGCTTTCATTCCATAACTTGCTTACCTTGTTAACAAAGAAGACACGGTCTTTTTTGTACTTAGCAAGGTAGACCCATGAATTACAACAAAGTGGACTTCGAGTATAACTTACTATGATGCTCATTTTTAATTATGAATGCTATACCCTAGTTGAAAGTAACGTCAAATGCAGACTCCTCTGTTAAGGGGGTGATCGTGATAACCCAATTTTCCAATTATGCTGCCTTTCCAACTCTTTCTTGCCAACCAGTGTCTACATAAAAAGATCGAATTAAAAAAGTAACTGGACCAAGGCATAATCTTTCATTTCTTTCAACGCAATTGATAAGAGGGTGGATTGGATTTTTTTTTGTTTTTTTGTTGTTGGGGGGGGGGGGGGGGGATTTCGACCAAAATATAAAACAAAGGCATAATCTTTCATTTCTTTCAACGCAATTGATAAGAGGGTGGATTGGGTTTTTTTTGTTTTTTGTTTTGGGAGGGGGGGGGGGGGGGGAAGTTGCTTTGCTTCTTTCGACCAAAATATAAAACAATGTTGCTTTGCTTCTAATTTAAAGGAGGTGTAGTCAAACTAAGATTTTAAAGGATTTTAAAAGATTTTAAAAGTGATAGATTTGATAGAATTTAAAAAGATTTAAGATTCCTACAAAATTCATATGGATTTTAAAGAATTTAAATGAATTTAATTTGTAGATTTTGGTGAATTGTGGCAAATTTTCATATGATTTTTTTATTGAAATAAAAAAAGGAAAAATCTTTCCAATGCTGCTCTGAATATTTTCAATTTCTGGAGCTTAGTGCTGTGCTGCTTCTGCGACTGGGTCTTGCAAAGAAGCATGGTGTAATTGCATAGAGGTCTGTGACTGAAATTGCAGTGAAGGAAACAGAGTCTTGGGGGTGTTAATTGGGACTGGACCCTCTCCTGAGCCAAAGAAGAGGATCTTCTTGACCAAATAATTTAGATCGTTGGATGAAAATCTAACGGCTACAAATAGAAGAATTCTTTTAAAATTATAATAATTATAACCGTTAGATTTTTATCCAACGGTCCAAGTTATTTGATCAGGATGATCCTCTCCTTGAGCTCAGGAGAGGATCCAAATCCGTCCTATCTCGCTCAGTATCCATGCTCAGCTTTTCTGTGCGTGTTCCAGATTTTTGTTTTTTTAATTATTTTTTGATGGCAAGGCAGGCACCATAGCTGCCAGGTGTGATGAGGCAATGTTTTTTAATTATTTTTTGGTGGAAAGGTATGTACTATTGCTGCCAGGTGTGGATTAGGTAAGGATAAAACGTTGGAATCGAAAAGAGAGTCAGAATGGAAAAACAGATACCTAGGATGATTAACACGTGGCCAAAGAGTGAAAGAATTCCGAAGAAAAAAAGGGTAACAATAAGGGTAAGGAGGTCACTTTCCTACAGAGAGGGAAAAGGGGCCCGGCAAGGAAGGAATGGAGGGCAGCTTGGGAAGTTCACTGCTGGTGAACTGTCGCCCTTCTCACATGATGAAGGCCAACTGAGCTTTAGTAGATATAAATTTATTGATTGAATTTTAATATTTTGTTTTATATTTTAATTATAAGACATGTGAATTTATCTTGAATATAAAGTGATTAACAGAAAAATTTTTAGAGTAGATTCGTCAATTTTGAGGAGATATTTGTTATTTTGTCTTTATTGAACCCTGTTTTGTGAGCTACTTAGGTCCACATGTTTTCCCTTGTCTCCGCCTCTCTCTCTTCCTTATCCCCATCACTCTCTTTCACTCTCTTCACGCTCTTCTCTCTTTCCTCTGATCAGGAAAGCACACAAACACAACAACAGCAGCAGCAGCTGCAGCACACCACCATCCCTCACCCTCTATTTGAACCCCACGAACCCAGAAACGGCGAGGGATTCTTCCCCAGTTTTCTAGCGAGACCCGTGAGTTTGCAGGCATTTTCCGGCCATCTTCGGCCACCTTTTGGCTTACAAATAGGTATAATCTTATTCCTCTCGTCTTAAGCTTCGTTTTGACATATTATATGTTCGATTTGGCTAAGAAATGAGGAAGTTATAACCTTTTAAAGTTTATCCAGTTTCCGGCGACCACCGCGGTTTTCGAGCCATTTTCCGGCCAAACCATGACAATTTAGCCATTTAGAAATGTACCATTTTTTTTGGTCTCATCGAGGAGTATGATTTTCGTTTTTGAATCATTCGATTTCGTTGAGTATCGAAGAAGTTATGAACATTTAAAATTTAGTAAGTTTCCAACGAGTTCATCGCGAAACATTTAAGGTGACGGAATTCGGTCGGCAACGGAGCCTGACCCGAACATGGCGACGAAAGTCCATCGGTAAGGCTGCGTTGACCATATTGTATTGCTAGTAGGTGAATTCAGACAAAAAAACAGAAAGCTCAACGGCCATTCCGAATCCCTCAGATTAACTCGTTAGACTTAGATTTCTTTGTAAATTTCTTTGTATTCTTCGGCGAATGTTTAGTTGCTAAAATCAAATCATGTATTAAATTACTCTGGAATTTTCGTTACGGATGACTAAGCTGGAAGCAACCGGGAATAAATAATTATCTGAACTTTAACACGTAAACGTAGATAACAGGACCAGAGGCAAAGCATCGAGGCAAAGGTCCAGCCCTCCCTCCTCCGGGAACCTTATAGGAACAAGATCCGTTGACAACGACGTAGACTTTCCTGTCCATTGTCGACTTGGAGAACACAATGAAAAATCCATTGTTTACTTGTTGGGAAATTCCCTCGTTGGGCCCTTTGGTTGGTGGGGACAATGGGGTCCATAAGAATAATAATAGCTTTAGAACTGCTTCCTCTTCTATATAAAGGACACTGACCATCCTGTTTTCCAAATCTTTCAATCTACAGTGTTTTAAGCAGATCGCCAAAAGCTTGAAGATGAACAACCAGTAAGTTAATTTCAAACTCTTCCGATCCTTGTTTTTCTTTGAATCCCTTGTCATTGATTTTTCTTATGGTTTATTAGGATAATATTTGGCTACTTAAAAATAAGTAGAAACTTCTACACAAAATTGTGTTTTAATCATAGAGTTTTGTACTTATGATCATAATCGTTTATACTAAGAATCACAAAGTAACGATTATATTTGCAAAAAATAAATTAAAATTATGGTCGTTTAGTCAATCTATTGTAGCAAATACATTGACGGTTCGTAATGTTTTTACCAATACTATTCATTTGTTTTTAAATAATTTGATGACTAAACAACCTTAGTTTTAATTTATTTTTTGCATAGACAATATATATAAGATAATTTATAATATGACCGGTTCTGATTATAAATACGAACTTTTATAAATTGAAGTGTTTTGCATGAAGTTTTTAAGAAGCATATGCACTATGTGCAGCTTTGAGAAGCATTTCCAAGTTTCCAAGGTGCTTTATTGAGAAACACTTGAGTAAAGTAAAAGAAAAATGCGTATGAGCAGAGTAAAAGACAAGTGCTTATGAGTAAAGTAAAAGAAAAATGCTTGAGTAAAGTAAAAGATAAGTGCTTATGAGTAAAGTTTCTCGCGGAGGCAATATTTAATATATGTTCATATGGTTTAACAAAGTGGAATTTCATTCTTACAAGTCTATTGTTAAACTGACCTTATTAGAAGCACGATGAAATTTTATGAAAAATGCTTTTATGATTCGCACACTTTTATGACATGTTTACATAAGGCTAATCAAAATGAAAAAGCAGAATTGAATTTTAATTACGGAGTATTCCAGTATTTATCAAATATTGATAATAAAAAAATTGTTCGGACACAAATTTTGTAATCCAATTCCAAAATTTGGAGAAATTTGGTTCTCTACAACCTGATGGAAATTAAATTCCGCTGACATTTTTTATTGTTTTACTGACATTTTTAACTATTTCAAAAGCATTCCCTCCATTTAACTTTGCTTCAATTTTTTGTTGGTGATGGACAGAATTAGCAGTGCGGGGCTTGAACTATCAAATGTGCTGGTGACTTCTCCTCCCCTGCACCAGTCATGGGACGCGGTTCGGAAGCAAAAGCTCCAGACAGCTGATGATCCGAATGCACAAATGGCCTTGTACATTAGTGAAACGAAGCACTCAAACACCACCATCATATCTTTTCTTACTTCACCAGTCAAGGTTCAAGATCCACAAGCAATGATTTCATCGACGACTCTCAAGGACACAAATTTTCTCCTCTTCGAGTTTTTGTGCAGCAAAAAAACACCAAGTTTCTCCGTCAATGAATTGGCAATCAAATTCTTCGCCTTGAATCACACCAACCTCGATCTTCTGCGAACAAAGGTGTGCACTGTTATCTTTGATAATATTTAAAAAAGGAGTTTCTTCGCTTTCGAGAAATTCTTATATGAGAACTTGTTCATTCATTGCCTAGTTAAAAATAGACATAGAGACGGAAGAAAGGACGAATCAAATAATTTTTTTTTTTCCAATTTTTGTCTCTTCTTTTTCTACTGAATTAAACTTTTTCATCACTTTGACACTATTAATTTTAGCGAGAAACGGTTAAAAATGATATTTATAATGTTAGATTACTTTCTACTTAATTAGTTTGGCTTCTTTGGCAACTCTTAATATTAACTAGAAACACTTACAAAGACCTCATTATTAGTGTTATAAGTGATGAAATTTAAGGTTTCACCATAAACCAATAGGCGATATGAGGAGTAGCTCAATACCATATAAGCACAAAACAAACCTTGTGCCTCACCGATGTGGGATAACTCTCAACACGTTCCCGCATGTGTCAGATTTTCAAGCCTACACGTGAACAACTAGATAACGTTGAGCGCGTGTGGCTATTGGGCTTCACACGTGGACAACTTGCTCTGATACCACGATGAAATTGTGGTTACACCATAAAATCAATTGACAATATGAGGAGTAGCTCAAGACCATATAAGCACATAGTAAACCTTGTCAATAAGAGCCGAATGTTGTAAAGTCGATTCTATTTTGTTTTGTTGTTGTTCAAAATGGAGTTGAATGTTTTTTTTTTACCACGAATGTATTTTGAGGAACTTATTTGTAAAGACGTCTCCGAATTAATTATACAGCAGTTCGGTAATTGACTAACTTAATGTAATATTTCAGCTGGTAGAAAGCAGCAATTCCAACTCATCGATACTTCTCACTGGACATTCTTTTGGAGGCTGTGTAGCTAGCCTTTTCACCTTATGGCTGCTACAAAGCCTCAACTTGTCGAAAGCGAAGCGTCCCCTTTGCATCACTTTCGGTTCACCCTTGACCGGTGACGAACAACTCCGACAATGTGTGTTGCAATTCTCAACATGGAGTTCTTGCTTCTTGAATGTAGCCTCTATCAACGATCCTGTACCTAAAGCCTTCCTAACTGCTTCGCAAGCGAGTGATTACAAGCCTTTCGGAACATTCCTATTGTGCTCCGCATCAGGTGGTTCTTGCTTTAAGGACCCTGATGCTATTTTGCAACTGTTGGTGGAAACCAGCTCTCAGAGTGCTCAAATTCAAGGTCCGAATTTGGGGTTTCAGTATTTTGATTACGGACAGCTTTTGAGTGATCTCAAGCTGAAGGCATTTTCTAGAGATGTCTTTGAGTTGGTTGAAGAGGATACAGTTCCACTTAAAGCTGGAATTAAAACACAACTGGCAGCAATATTTGGAGTTAATAGCTCACAGGTATCCAACTTTCCACACAAATGTTTGATTTGATGATGATTCAGAGAATGGTTTCTGCACAAACCTGTTTATTTTTGTCTCTTGATTTTCTTTTACTTTATTTAATCCGAAGATTGGAAATAAGCACGGGTGTGCTGGGGATAATCGCATCCCATGTTTTTTTCGACCTATATATATTTTTACTTCTACTAACTTTTTTCGCAAATCATTTTGTAAAAGTCATTGCAGCAGCAACAACCCGACATAAATTTCGGCAACCTGATGCAAAAGATGGAAACTCAAGAACGTAACCACGCGATCGAGAAGACGCAGGCTTACAGTTCTTTCTGGAAATTGAATGAGATTAAAAAGTACATGGTCTACATGGAAGGGTACAAGAAGGAGTCCAAAGAGATGGGAATTGGATACTATGACAGGTACAGAAACAAGTGTTGCTCGGGTGACATTAATGCTGAAGAGTACAAGAAGAAGCTCTCGAATTACTGGGAGGACACGGTTGCAGAAGTTGAGAGCAATCCCCAGAAAGAAGGAGCCGCAATGCGTACTCGTTTCCTATTTGGTGGAACGAATTACAGAAGGATGATCGAACCGCTTCACATTGCAGAGTACTACAAGGAAGGTGGAAAAGATTACATAAAGGAAAGGCCTCGACATTTCGTTCTGTTGGAGCAATGGTTCAATGAAGACGTGGAAAAGAAGGCGGCAGAGAGAGAGCTGAAAGAAAGGGAGAACCCCCAAGTGCGTAGCGAAAGCAAATCGAACTCAAAAGCGAAGAATGTGGCTTCAAGTCTGAATGATGATTCTTGTTTTTGGGTGCATGTCGAGGAAGCGCATATCTTATGCAATGAACAAGCGGGTAATCCAAATGCCAAGCAAATGCTGATCGAATTTGAGCAAATGCCAAGCAAATGCCGTTCGACTTTATGGACTATCCATTATATTTTCCTTCTGGTTTAATCGATTAAATGATCGAAAGAAAATTAAGAGACAAAAAATTAGAAAAAGAGTGCAAGAGGTAAAAAAAGGAAAATAAAAAGGAGAATTAAGATTCGTTTGATTACTATATAGACTATAGTTTTTAAATTATAGTTTCAATTCTTATTTCTTGAAAATTGAAATTAGTTCCAAAAAAAAAAGGTTTTTTAAGTTTTCAAAAAAAAAAAAAAAAAACACGAAATGGTGTAAAACAAGCTATAAGAAAAACTTATAAGAAGTTGGGTTACTTCTCATATTGTCAATTGATTTTATAGTGGAACCTTAACTTTCTTCATAGTATTAAAGCCAGATTGTCCCACATGTGAACCCAAACGGCCACATGTGCTCTATATCACTCCGTTGTATTGTTCATGTGTTAGGCTCGAAAATTCGCTACACGTGAGGGGACATGTTGAGAATGAATCCCACATTGATAGGAGAAAGAACTTTGCATGAACTTATAAGATGTTGAGTTACTCGTTATATTAACGAGTTATTAACAAAAAGCTCAAGGCCATTCCCTATCCCTCAGATTAACTCGTTAGATTTCTTTGTAAATTTCTTTGTATTCTTCCGCGAATGTTTAGTTGCTAAAATCAAATCATGTATTAAATTACTCTGGAATTTTTGTTACGGATGAATAAGCTGGAAGCAACCGGTAATAAATAATTATCTGAACTTTAACACGTAAACGTAGATAACAGGACCAGAGGCAAAGCATCGAGGGAAAGGTCCATCCCTCCCTCCTCCGGGAACCTTATAGGAACAAGATCCGTTGACGACGACGTAGACTTTCCTGTGCATTGTCGACTTCGAGAACACAATGAAAAATCCCTTGTTCACTTGTTGGGAAATTCCCTCGTGGGGCCCATGAGAATAATAATAGCTTTAGAACTGTTTCCTCTTCTGTATAAAGGACACTGACCATCCTGTTTTCCAAAACTCTTAATCTACAGTGTTTTAAGCAGATCGCCAAAAGCTTGAAGATGAACAACCAGTAAGTTAATTTCAAACTCTCCCGATCCTTGTTTTTCTTTGAATCCTTTGTCATTGATTTATCTTATGGTTTATTAGGATAATACTTGGTTATTTAAAGATGAGTAGAAACTCATATACAAAACTCTTAGTGTTTTAATCATAGATCTTTGTACTTATGATCATAACCGTTCATACTATGAATCACACTGTAAAGATCATCTTTGTAAAAAATAAATTAAAATTAAGATCGTTTAGTCAATCTATTGTAGCAAATGCATAGACGGTTCGTAATGTTTTTATCAATACCGTTCATTTGTTTTTAAACAGTTTGATAACTAAACGACTTTAGTTTTAATTTATTTTTTGCAGAGGCAATCTGTGTAGGGAGATTTATAATATGAACGATTCTGATTATAAACACGAACTTCTATAATTGATAACAAATAATTTTGAGAAATTTTGAGTAGGAATTTCTACTCATCTTTAAAAAGCTAAGTATTGCTCGTTTATTAGACCTAAGTATGATTCTGCTCAATGTAGTTTGGCAAATTTCCACAGCGGATCATGTCTAGAACGGCTTCTGGAATGGCTATAAGTGTTTTGCATGAAACTTCTTAGGGTTAATTTTGGGGAAAAAACTTACAAAGCACGTCTAGATAGTAGAAGCTTTTTTTAAAGAAGCATATGCGCTATGTGCAGCTTTAAGAAGCATTTTCCAAGTTTCCAAGTGCTTTGTTGAGAAACACTTTGAGTAAAGTAAAAGAAAAATGCTTATGAGTAAGGTAAAAGATAAGTGCTTATGAGTAAAGTTTCTCGCGGAGGCAATATTTAATAAATGTTCATATGCTTTAAGAAAGTGGAATTTCATTCTTACAAGTCTTTTGCTAAACTAACCTTATTAGAAGCACAATGAAATTTTATAGAAATTGCTTTTATGATTCGTACACACTTTTATGATTCGTACACACTTTTATGACACGTTTACGTAAGGATAGACGAAATGAAAAAGCGGAATTGAATTTCAATTTTGGAGTACTCTAGTATTTATCAAATATTGAAAAAAAAAAAAAAAAAAAAAAGTACTTTTGATTGTTCCACTGACATTTTTAACTATTTCAAAAGCATTCCCTCCATTTAACTTTGCTTCATTTTTTTTGTTGGTGATGGACAGAATTAGCAGTGCGGGGCTTGAACTAGCAAATGTGCTGGTGACTTCTCCTCCCCTGCACCAGTCATGGGACGCGGTTCAGAAGCAAAAGCTCCAGACAGCTGATGATCTGAATGCACAAATAGCCTTGTACATTAGTGAAACGAAGCACTCAAACACCACCATCATATCTTTTCTTACTTCACCAGTCAAGGTTCAAGATCCACAAGCGATGATTTCATCGACGACTCTCAAGGACACAAATTTTCTCGTCTTCGAGTTTTTGTGCAGCAAAAAAACACCAAGTTTCTCCGTCAATGAATTGGCAATCAAATTCTTTGCCTTGAATCACACCAGCCTCAATCTTCTGCGAACAAAGGTGTGTACTGTTTTCTCTGATAATATTTAAAAAAGAAGTTTATTCGCTTACGAGAAATCCTTATATAAGAACTTGTTCATTTATTGCCTACTTAAAAATAGACATAAAGACGGAAGAAAGGACGAATCAAATAATTTTATTTTATTTTTCCAATTTTTGTCTACTCTTCTCCTACTGAATCAAACTTTTTCATCGCTTTGACGATTATTAATTTTAGTGAGAAATGTAAGAATTAATATGCACACGCAAGCCGTCAACATAATCAACGTAGTGATAGGATTACATCCATGAACAACCTCAGTACATAACCCTATATGCAATCTGCAAAAGTGACTTACCTGATGTTGTTGCCATTGAATGAACAAGTGAATCAGTCTTCTACTTCCAGCACACATCGATGACCTCTACTAGTAAATAGGGTTTAGTTCTCGAGAGTCTTATTGTGTGGAAGCAGGGACTTCTTCAATATGTATATATATATACACCAAATTATCCAATCAGAGTTTCACTAATACCGGCCTATTATCAGTAGTAGTGATAAACTCTATCCTCATAACAAATTCAAGTCCCATCGTGATTCTTATCTCTCAATAAATACTTGATAAGTACTCCCTTTAGATTGGATGCACAATAATTAAACTCCACAACTCCTATTATATCAAGGATCTCATATTCCTTCAACTACACAACTCCCAAAAATCATGATGATCATTGAGTTTACAAAAGCTTGCTGCCACTCTAGTTAGTAACCTGTCATTCCAAGAAAAATGCAGAACCATAGAAATCCCAAGTACGAATAACATGTACTTGATACTCTATAATTACATACACATTTATCATGAAACACTATGTTACTACCAGAATCACGATGTCGAGAACCAACAAACAATACGCTAATTCCTCAAAACAAACTGAAAATTACTTTCAGTACCAAAACTGTTTGAAATGACAAATTGCATAGATTATCAAAACAATAATAATTCATAGCATTGTTCTGCAACTAGTTATTGACATCAAAAGAAACAACCAAATAAAAACAAGTTCAACACAGTCTTTAGAGTGCTTACTTCTACTCATTAACTGAATCAAAGGACTCTCTTACTCCCATGTTAAAAACATGCCTCTTGAAGACTCCCACTGGTAAGGCCTTTGTCATTGGATCAGCAATCGTTAAACTCGTGTTGATATACTCAACATCAATAGTCCCCTTCTTCACTTCATCTCTCACTTTCAGAAACTTTATGTCCATTAACCTGCTCGCATAAGACCTCTTATTATTCTTCGAAACGAAGACTGCAACTTTATTATCACAATAAAGTTTGAGAGGCCTTTTAATGTTGTCAAGAATCACCAGTCCTTTCATCATATTTTTAAGCCAAATGGCTTGTTGAGTTGCTGCATAACACCCCATGTATTCAGCCTTCATCGTAGAAGATGCAATACTCTTTTGTTTTGAACTCTTCCACGAAACTGCCCCATTAGCTAGCAGGAAGATATAACCGTTAATTGACCTCCTATTATCTATACATCTTGCAAAGTCAGAGTCGGAGAATGCCACCAACTCAAGTTTGTCCATATGACTATATGTCAACATAAAATCCCTGGTTCTTTTAAGATACCTTAAGACCTTTTTGGCTGCAACCCAATGAGATACACTAGGATTTGATTGAAACCTGCCTAATACACTCACTGCAAATGCCAAATCCAGTCTTGTACATACTTGTGCATACATCAAGCTCCCTACTAGAGACATATACGGCTTGTCTTTCATTCCTTCTTTCTCCAGATCATTCTTGGGACACTGCTCGCAAGTCAACTTGTCTCTTTTTCCAATAGGTAGCTCTCCATTTGAACATTTGTCCATGTTAAATCTTTTAGTCACCCTATCAATATATTGTCTTTGTGAAAGACCAAGGGATCTCTTGGCACGATCCCTAATGATTTCTATCCCCAAAACAAACCGAGCCTCTCCCAAGTCTTTCATATCGAAGTTCTGAGCTAACATGCCCTTGGTCGACTGCAAGAAAAACATATCCGAGCTCGTCATTAATATGTCATCTACATACAATACCAAGAATATTACCATGGTACCACAGACTTTAAAGTACACACACTCATCCAGTTTATTCTCTTGAAAACCTGACTTCTCCATCACACTATCAAACTTTTTGTTCCATTGCCCCGAAGCCTGTTTCAGCCTATAGATCGATTTGTTCAGCTTACAAACCATTAATTATTTCCCCCTTTCAACAAATCCTAGTGGTTGGCTCATGTATATGTCTTCTTCAAGATCCCCATTAAGAAAGGTTGTTTTAACGTCCATCTGATGAAGCTCTAAATCAAAATGAGTTGTGAGGGCTAGTATTATTCTCATGGAGTCTTTGGTTGAGACAGGAGAAAATTTCTCGTTGTAATCGACTCTTTCTTTTTATGTAAAGCCTTTTGCCACTAGTCTCGCTTTATGTTTGTCAATTTTACCTCTGAGTCTCTCTTTGTTTTAAAGACCCACTTGCAACCTACGAGTTTGTGAACCCCTGTCGGTTTTGGTACTAAGGTCCACACTCTATTCTTTTCCGTAGATTGTAATTCTTCATGCATGGCTTCATTCCATAACCTTGATCTTGTACTTGAGATTGCTTGATGATAGGATGTAGGATCATCATCATCCCCTACGTTATATTCTGCCTCATTAAGATATACAAAATCTGGTAACGTAACAGCCTTGCGAACTCACTGTGACTTTCTGACTAGTGCCTGAATCGATGCAGCAGCTATGCCGTGTATATGATCATTAATATTATTATCTTCTACGTCTGCAATGTTAGGACCTTGCTCTTCATCATGGGGAATTTGGTGATCATTCATCATTCCATCTACTTGCTGCTCAGGGAGACTATCAGGTGTAGGAAATGTTTGTGGCTCGAAAGGAATGCACACGGCAATTGCTTGTTGCTCAAGCAACTCACCTTCTTGTGGCAATTATTCAAAATATGATAGTATTAAATGTGAAGAGTTGTCACCATCTCCATCCAAATGCTCGAGAAACTTAGCATTGTGTGTCTCCATAATTCTGGAATGATTGTTAGGGCAATAAAACTTAAACCCTTTTGATTTTTCAGAGTATCCAATAAACCTACAACTTGTAGTTCTTAAATCAAGCTTCTTTTCCATTGGATTGTAGAATCTTGCCTTGGCTTTACATCCCCAAACATAGAAATGGTTGAAACTCGGTTTTCTTGCAGTACATGCTTCAAATGGCACCAAGCTAACCGACTTGCTCCGCACTCGTTTCAAAATATATGTTGCGGTTTTCAATGCCTCTCCCCACAGAAAAATAGGAAGATGTGAGTGTGCAAACACAGACCTTATCATATCCTTGAGAGTACGATTTCTTCTTTCTGCCACCCCGTTCTGTTGAGGGGTCCCTGGAATGGTATATTGTGCTACGATGCCATTTTGTTCAAGATAAGTTGCAAAAGGCCCCTTGTGTTGTCCAACCCCAGTGTACCTGCCAAAATACTTACCACCTCTATCGGATCTCACAATTTTAATTTGTTTTTCGACCTCTAAATGAAAAGATTTAAAACACTCCTAAGCTTCAGATTTTTCCGAGATGAGATAAACTTATTCATAACATGAAAAATCATCAATAAAGGATATGAAATAAGATTTTCCACAAATGGTTTTGTTTGGAAGAGGTCCACTTATGTCAGTATGTATGATTTCTAGCACGAATTTACTACGATTTGAACCTAACTTTCCAGTGTTGGTGAGTTTTCCTTTAAAACAATCGACACATTCTTTGAAATCACTAAAATCAAGTTGTGGCAACATGTTTTGTTTTGACAAGGTGATGATTCTTTCTTTAGATATGTGTCCCAACCTTTTATGCCAAAGCATTGAGGATTTTTCAGAAGTGGACGATAATTTTGAACCAACAGCTTGAACACAAAAGCATTCATTTTTATATGAACAGTCTAGTTGCCACATATCGATTTCAAGATAAGCTTTCCCAAGCAATTTATTAATATCATGCAAATGGTAAAACTTCACACAATGATTGTCACTAACAAAGATAAAACCTGACTTAACTAGCTTAGATGCAGAAATCAAATTCCTTCTCATGGAAGGTACATAAAGTACTGGACTCAATTCTAAAACAAAACCAGATGAAATGACTAATTCGACTCTCCCTATGGATTCAATAGCAACTTTGCTCCTTGTAGACTTCATTGTTTATCTCCCTTGTTTTTGGAGAATCCCTGCAAGGAATTAGTTATATGAATGGAGCACCCAGTGTCAAACCACCAACTTTGAGGGGAATAAAAACTAAATTTGACTCAACACATGCAAAAAAATTTATGATTTTACCTTTAGTGACAAGCCAATTTTTGAATCCACTGCAATTCTTTCTTAAGTGACTTGTCTCTTTGCAAAAATAACATTCTTTTTCTTTCTCAATCTCGGCATTAACAGGCTTAATTTTGTGAGATCCTTTAAAGGGGTTAGTACTTTTAAATGAAGAAAATTTTTCTTTCTTCTTCTTCTTACCAGCAAGTATGGTTGAACCAAAAGTATAGTCTCTTTTGCATTTTTCAGCTTGCACAAAATTCACATCCACACCCTTGTCCTTTTTGAGCCGATCTTCTTCTTGAGCACACATCGAAATCAGTTCATCGATACCCCATTTATCCTTTTGAATGTTGTATGAGACTTTGAGTTGCCCATATTTAAGAGGTAAGGAATTTAAAGCCATGTGGACTAAAAATTGGACAGTCATAGGTACCTCAAGATCCTTCAGTTTCTGGGCAAGATCGACCATCTTCAATATGTGCTCTCTGACACTTCCCACACCATCGTACTTCATTGATGTTATTTGTGTAAGGAAGGTCCTAGTTTCTGCCTTTTCTGACTCCTTGAACTTATCCCCTACTGCAGCCAAGAATTCCCTTGCATTGTCAGTCTTAGGAATTCCCCCTTTGACTGACTGAGCCATTGCTTTCTTCATGATCATCATGGATATTCGATTCGCCGTCTCCTATGTTTCAAACTTTATCTTTTCATCTGCAATACTCTCGACAGTGATGGCTTCAGGATTTTCTTCCCTTAGTGCCAGATCAAGATCCATGAAACTGAGCACAATCTCGACATCCTCCTTCCATTTCTTGAAGTTGGAGCCAATCAAAGTCTCTATATTATTGAAGTTGAGAGACGTCATGTGAGGTGCTGAAGAAGATCACGAAAACAATATTATTCAGTAGCTAATTTATCAAACATGGACAACTATTGTTACAATATTTCCTAATCCAAAGTCATATAAACATGGTATCATCTCTAGACAGAAACCACTTATATTATGTTTGTATAACTGAGTCATTTAACACAAGGGCAATTTACACAACTTCAACACTTTCGAGCAGATGAAGAATGCAATCTTGTTAGTTTAATGACTCATTATACATTGATTGACTTGTTTGACTTGAATAAATAAACACTTTTGAGCAGATTATTATTCACTTAATACAAATAAACCACGTATCCACATTTAGTTGATCAACAAGCCAAAAACAACAATCCAAACACTTTTGAGCAGATTAGATGTCATAATCCTTGTTTATAATTCATATTATGTTTGTCAGTTCAGTATTGACAAGCATATTATGAACCCAGAAGGTCTTCTGTTATTGCTGGTTTTTCCAACGTTGTCCTCATCTGCATGAAAATAGGTTACCTGCAAAACATAGCAAACAACTCGAGGAAAACCAGGTAGCCTATCATCATATTTTAATTGATAGTTAAGTCACAAATTGATAACGCAAGAACATAAGGTGGAAGCGATATTTTTCTAGGATCATACATGGTTTTGTATTTATCAAAACTATATCATAGTCTTAAATGAGAGTGAAGAACCCTAGCCATGTTGAGTGGCTCTGATACCACATGTAAGAATTAATATACACACACAAGCCATCAACATAATCAACGTAGTGATAGGATTACATCCATGAACAACCTCAGTACATAACCCTATATGCAATCTGCAAAAGCGACTTACATGATGTTGCTGCCATTGAATGAACAAGTGAATCAGTCTTCTAATTCCAGCACACAGCGATGACCTCTACTAGTAAATAGGGTTTAGTTCTCGAGAGTCTTATTGTGTGGAAGCAGGGACTTCTTCAATATGTATATATATATATATATATATACCAAATTATTCTATCAGAGTTCCACTAATACCGGCCTATTATGAGTAGGAGTGATAAACTCTATCCTCATAACAAATTCAAGTCCCATCGTGATTCTTATCTCTTAATAAATACTTGATAAGTACTCCCTTTAGATTGGTTGCACAATAATTAAACTCCACAACTCCTATTATATCAAGGATCTCAAATTTCTTCAACCACACAACTCGCATAATGAGTTTACGTGTAATTCAAGAAATCTAGTTGTTATCTCATTGTCATTCACACGTAGTCTAACAAGAAACAGTTATAAATTATATTTATAATGTTAGATTACTTTCTACTTAATTAGTTTGGCTTCTTTGACAACTCTTAATATTAGCGAGAAACACTTACAAACACCTCATTATTAGTGTAATAAGAACCGAATGTTGTAAAGTCGATTCTATTTTGTTTTGTTGTTGTTCAAAATGGAGTTGAATGTTTATTTTTTCACCACGAATGTATTTTGGGGAACTTATTTGTAAAGATGTCTCCGAATTAATTATATAGCGGTTCAGTAATTGACTAACTTAATGTAATATTTCAGCTGGTAGAAAGCAGCAATTCCAACTCATCGATACTTATCACTGGACATTCTTTTGGAGGTTGTGTGGCTATCCTTTTCACCTTATGGCTGCTACAAAGCCTCAACTTGTCGAAAGCGAAGCGTCCCCTTTGCATCACTTTCGGTTCACCCTTGACCGGTAACGAACAACTCCGACAATGTGTGTTGCAATTCTCAACATGGAGTTCTTGCTTCTTGAATGTAGCCTCTATCAATGATCCTGTACCTAAAGCCTTCCTAACCGCTTCGCAAGCGAGTGATTACAAGCCCTTCGGAACATTCCTATTGTGCTCCGCTTCGGGTGGTTCTTGCTTTGAGGACCCTGATGCCATTTTGCAACTGTTGGTGGAAACCAGCTCTCAGAGTGCTCAAATTCAAGGTCCGAATTTGGGGTTTCAGTACTTCGATTACGGACAGATTTTGAGTGATCTCAAGCTCAAGGCATTTTCTAGAGATGTCTTTGAGTTGGTTGAAGAGGATACAGTTCCACTTAAAGCTGGAATTAAAACACAATTGGCAGCAATATTTGGAGTTGATAGCTCACAGGTATCCAACTTTCCACACAAATGTTTGATTTGATGATGATTCAGAGAATGGTTTCTGCACAAACCTGTTTATTTTTGTCTCTTGATTTTCTTTTACTTTATTTAATCCGAAGATCGGAAATAAACACGGGTGTGCTGGGGACAATCACATCCCATGTTTTTTTCGACCTATATATATATATATATTTTTTTTTGCTTCTACTAACTTTTTTCGCAAATCATTTTGTAAAAGTCATTGCAGCAGCAACAACCCGACATAAATTTCGGCAATCTGATACAAAAGATGGAAACTCAAGAACGTAACCACGTGATCGAGAAGACACAGGTTTACAGTTCTTTCTGGAAATTGAATGAGATTAAAAAGTACATGGTCTACATGGAAGGGTACAAGAAGGAGTCCAAAGAGATAGGAATTGGATACTATGACAGTTACAGAAACAAGCGTTACTCGGGTGAGATTAATGCCGCAGAGTACAAGAAGAAGCTCTCGAATTACTGGGAGGACACGGTTGCAGAAGTTGAGGGCAATCCCCAGAAAGAAGGAGCCGCAATGCGTACTCGTTTCCTATTTGGTGGAACGAATTACAGAAGGATGATCGAACCGCTTCACATTGCAGAGTACTACCAGGAAGGTGGAAAAGATTACATAAAGGAAAGGCCTCGACATTTCGTTCTGTTGGAGCAATGGTTCAATGAAGACGCGGAAAAGAAGAAGCCAGAGAGGGAGCAGAAAGAAAAGGAGAACCCCCAACTGCGTAGCGAAAGCAAGTCAAACTCAAAAGCGAAGAATGTGGCTTCAAGTCTGAATGATGATTCTTGTTTTTGGGTGCATGTCGAGGAAGCGCGTATCTTATGCAATGAACAAGCGAGTAATCCAAATGCCAAGCAAATGCTGATCGAATTTGAGCAGTACGTGCTGAAAAATCTCGAGAAGTTTGCAGTGACACCTGATATTTTCTTGGCCCAAAGCAGCTACATGCAATGGTGGAACGAGTACGAAGAAAGGGTGGGAAATGACTATTCCTCACCACTCGCCAAGGTCATGAAGCGTCACACTTATACCAAGTATGCGGAGGGGATCTCGGTTCTTGCCGATATATAATCCAAGAAAATTTAAGTTTTAAGCAAGTAATTAAATCAGATAAAGCAAGATTAGTTATGCTGTATTACTCATGATCTTCATGGAGAAAGATGTGCAGTACTTGCAGGGCTTGTTGGTGCTACTACTTTCGAATGTTTTTTTTGTTGTGGTTTCATTTTGTTTTGGGCTCTAGCTCTCTTGTACAAAGAAAAAGAATGCGTGGGGTATTGTTTAATTATGATGTTGTAATTTTCACACAATACGTAATATGTTATAACGGAACAAAAAGATATATACGTCAAGATAGATAGGCCTGGGGACACAGTACTTATATGACAACTACATATATGAATGTTTTGGATGAGCCGTTGATTTAGATGGGAAGGGCTCCTCTCCGGATCCCTTTCACCAAATTTACCCAATCAATCAATTCGGGTTCTTGAAATTTGATCCAACGGTTAAAAACAGAGGGCCCTTTAAAAGTTTAAATAACTTTAGCCGTTTGATCAAATTTCAAAAACCCGAATTGATTGATTGGGTGAACTTGGTGAAAGAGATCCGAAGACATTGCCATCACTGCCAAATATTTGGAAAATAACTAAACATGGGAACAAAACCCAGCTTAGATGGGACCGGCATGCACATGCACATGCAAAAATGCAGTTCTCATCGCATCTGTTTCTCATCTGTACAAGTAATCTCTGTAATTTTCAACAAACCCTTTTGTTTTGGTTCAGACAGTTTTCCACTTTTGATCTTCCGGTCCTACTGTAAATGTGCTTTCGTGCTTTCTGCTCAAAGGGCAAGGGCCATTTTCTTTTTAAGTTTAACTGCCCAATAAAAAATAGGGGTTTTTTTTATATAGATCTAAAGTAATTAAAAATTGGATCTATTTTAAAAGTCATTAAAAATTGAGCATATTTCAAAAGGTGGCCTATAAAATTGGACCTATTTTAAAATTTCCCGATAAAATATATGTTTTCCGGTCTTTATTTTTCAACTTCTCGTTCAACTTTATAGACTCTCCATTATATTTTCCTTCTAGTTTAATCGATTAAATGATCGAAAGAAAATTAAGAGACAAAAAATTAGAAATGGTGTAAAACAAGCTATAAGAAAAACTTGTAACATGTTGGGTTACTCTCCATATTGTCAATTAGTTTTATGGTGGAATCTCAACTTTCTTCATGGTTGTTGACCCTAAAAATTACAAAGCCTACGTGGCGTGCAGGCCGAGTAACTAATGAGCTAACTACGTCATTCGGTTGATGCGGGGTGTGCCAACTCGTCAGCCGAGTTTGGCCGAGGAGTACAATTTGTTGATGTTGCGTTGAGCGCGCTACTGACTTCTTGATATTGCGACTGCGGCCGAGGAAGGAACACGTCTCGGTCTTCAGGTTCTAGAGCCTGAAGACAAGGTTGTTAGTTCTGCGAATTTCAATATCAAATTTAGCTTTCAATGTGCCAAATGTAGTAATTTATAACATCTCACTTCGCCGAGAAGGCTAATGAGACGACCTCTGCCAATAAGGATTCGAAAACCCTTCTCGACCGAGATTTGGATAGGTAACCAGTCAGCCTCGACACAGTGCTGTTTATCCAAACTGAACGTGATCCTCGGTCGGCTGATTCTACGGCAACGGTGTTGTTTATCCAAACTTAAGATATTCGCTGGTTGTCTTCACAATACTGTTTATCCAAACTGAAGGTGTGTTGGCGGAAAAAGAAAATAAAAATTCTCAAGATGTCTGAATTGGATATGCTTTTTCCCACTGCCATTGCATTTGTATTTATAGGACTGAAGTATTTACTTTGCACGGTCAGATAATATTGCAGAGTTTAATTGCAGCTCTAATCCTTGAAGTTTATCCGTGTCAAAAGCCAAGCATATCCTCAGAATGTAGTTCGTGACTTCTAAAATAAAGCCTATCTAAGCTTCCATATCACACCAGAAACCTAGCACACCTAGGGTTCTGATCACATAAAAAAAACTGCCATCAGAAGCCTTTTTAAAACCATTCGATCACTTCCATCACCATGCAAAAATAAAAACCTAGCCTACCTAGATTTCCTATGTCATCATTACAAACCTAGCTTTTCTAGGCTTGTCCCATCATCCAAAGCCATCACCTTTATTGTGCCATGCATCCTAACCCTGTTTGAATGCATTTCAAATTCATTTTTAACTTTCATGTGCCGGCAGATATTCCAAATCAACTCGAATTCTTCTGCTCGCTTGGAATATAATTTACATCATATTTATCTGGAAGAAGATGTTAGGATAATTCACATTAAAACATAATTATTATGATAAAAATTATAATATTATTCTTTAATAATGATAAAAATTATCTCTACTTTTTCATCCGACAATTGAGAGCTATACTCACTCAACGGTCTTGATTGCACAGGTCAATGGTGTAAATTTAGATCCAAACAAAGGTAATAAAGCCAGATTATTCCACGTGTGAAGCCAAACGGCTACATGTGCTATGTGTCATCCCGTTGTATTGTTCATATGTTAGGTTCGAAAATTCGTTACATGTGAGGAGACGTGTTGAGAATGAGTCACATATTGATAAGAGAATGAACTTTGCATGAACTTATAAAAAGTTAAGTTACTCGTCCTAGTAACGAGTTATAAATTTATAACAAAAAAGTTACAAAAAATTAAATTTATTAATAAGTGTTAATTAACAATAGAACTCATGTTTAGCCCTTGGAATTGAAAATACAACTGGATCACCGACGATTACATGATTCAATAACAACACGAAAGAGCTGAGCTGGGATGGGATGGGATGGAAATCGCCAGTCCACGTTGATGTTGGACCGTTTGATTGGCGACAGTGATGTATCACGTGACCGACGATATAAGCGGCAAATACAACGTTGCCCTTGCCCCTTTCTCCCCAGTATCCACCTAACCAAGCCTCCATTTAATGACTTATCATCTACAATCTTTTGCCATGGAATAGGGGCATTTCCGTCATTCCATAAACCTCGAACCGAAGTCCAGCCCATAATTTAAGTGGGCCGTCCATTGTTCCTGACCACGATTCCCGTGATTGACGGTGGATAGAGTGCCGCGTGGTCACTCGCTTCCCCCCACTCTCTCTCCCCCCGTCCCCGTAGATCCTTCTCATTTAGTTCACTCTCTCTCTCTGTTCTCTTCCTCCTCCTCTGAGCTGAAATCCAAAGAGCTCAGTTCTTCCTCCGAGCTAGTTAAACATCCACCGCCCGCCAGCTGAAGTAGTTGCAGAAGCAACAGCCGCCGCAGAGAGAAGCTAAGTATGGCGGCATTCCTCATTGTCCTCCTCACATATCTACTAGCTCTCCCCACTCTCCCCGCCGCCGAATCCCGACTCTACACCAACTACTACCAAAAGTCGTGCCCGAGATTCGCCCAAATCGTCCAAGACACCGTCACCAACAAGCAGATAACGAACCCCACCACCGCCGCCGGCACCCTCCGCCTCTTCTTCCACGACTGCCTTCACAACGGCTGCGACGGCTCCATTCTCCTCTCCTCCACCCCCTTCAACAAGGCCGAGCGCGACGCCGACATCAACCTCTCCCTCCCCGGAGACGCCTTCGACGTCGTTGTCCGCGCCAAGACCGCCCTCGAGCTCGCCTGCCCCAACACCGTCTCCTGCGCCGACATCCTCGCCGTCGCCACCCGCGATCTCGTAACCATGATGGGTGGCCCCTTCTACAACGTCCCCCTCGGCCGCCGCGATGGCCGCTCCTCAAAAGCCTCCGCCGTCGAAGGCACCCTCCCCCGCCCCGCCATGTCCATCTCCCAGCTCATCGAGATCTTCGGGTCCAGGGGCTTCTCCGTCCAGGAAATGGTCGCCCTCAGCGGGGCCCACACCATCGGGTTCTCCCACTGCAGCGAGTTCAGCTCGGCGATCTACAACTACAGCAAGTCGGCGCAGTCCGACCCGAATTACAACCCGAGATTCGCATCCGGGTTGCAGCAGGCCTGCGCGGATATCAAGAAAAACCCGACGCTCTCCGTCTTTAACGACGTTATGACGCCCAACAAATTCGACAATGTCTACTACCAGAACTTGCCAAAGGGTCTGGGGGTTTTGAAATCGGACCACGCGCTGTTTAACGACGCCAGGACGCGGCCGTTTGTCGAGATGTACGCCAACGACCAGAACCGCTTTTTTCGGGATTTTGCCAAGGCGATGGAGAAGCTCGGCGTGTTAGGGATTCAGACCGGAAGACGCGGAGAGATTAGGCACAGATGCGACGAGTCTAATTATTAGTTAATTAATCATTTCAAAAGAAAAAATTAGACTTCGTTTTAATTTCTTTGTTGTTGTTTTTATTTTATTTTATTTTATTTTTGGCGCTTTTTAAGTGCATTTTGTTGTGAGATCCAATATTTGTGAGAAGAGCTGATAATATGTATACACGTTTAATTTTTTTTGTTACTGGGATATATGTTCTGATTTTGCGTAAAATCGAACATAATAATGTTTTAGGATTTATACAAGATAAGAGAAATATTTATTGTTATTGTATCGGGATATTTGTTGAGCTGAAATATACACTACATCTTTCTTTTGTAATATTTGTAAAAATTTTGTGTTCAATTTTCTCTTTAGTCTTGGTTTTAAGATAAATCCTCGTATTGTGTGTATTGATTTTGGAAATTGTGTGGTTTAATTAAGGTAATGGGGAAGTGTTTGTCTTGTTTATTGTAATACACTACTTCAAGATTTGTTTTTGTTCAATCGATACCATAATATAATCTAATTACAATTGTGGCATTCAAACTGAAGTGTGAAGCGAACAAAAACTTGAGCACGGACATTTCAACTACGTTATTTGTGGAGATTTTTTATTTTTAACCTTTGGATTAAATTTCAAGGATCTGAATTTATTAACGGAATGTATTTGGTGGAAGGGATCCGAAGACAGATCCCTTTCCGTTTGTGAAAACACGATGTCAGCATATGGCATTGTTGAATACAATTAACTAATTAACTAGGGTTGTAGCTTCCATTAAACAAGATTATAATTTAATGATGAACAAATTAGGGCAAAGCTTTTTAATTTTGAACGGATCATTTTATTGTATTAAGTTGAATTTTGTCTCTTCTTTACGTCTTTATTCAAGAACTTATTTATTTAAGGTGTTTTCAAAAACAAGAAGAATTTGATTTAAAATCTGCTTGCAAATTTGCATGTGCATTTCGTAATTGATGTTCCAAAACTTGCATTTTTAAATTTGGGAAAACAGATTCTCGTCTTTAGGCGGAGAGAATTTTAAATGTGCTATGAACACGTACCGATACATTAAGTTTAATAATGTAACTGATTGGAAGCTTTAGAAAAAGAAAAAAAAATCTTAATCAATTATATTATGATACTTAGTTGACCGGACCTTAATCTTGACATTCTAAAAATTTCTCTTGAGGAGGAGAAGGTTACAGTTAAACATCTAACAGTCGGTCATGCTAATTAGAACAGTGTTGGCGCGTATATTAAAATATCGATTGAATCTCTATAAAAAAAAATAAATAGAATAAGAGAAAAAGAAATTAAAACTATAAGAAAGCTTCATCGTAATCGAGAATTTATTTCCATGTGAGTTTCTTACTTGTCACGAAGCTCAAAAATAGTGTTAGGGCAAGTCCCCCATCAAATAATGTCACATCTTTATAAGAGCTTTTGGACCTCCATTCCTTAGAAGCCGATTTTTATGATAAGTTATACTCATAAACCAAACTCTTATAGCTCTTAACAATTGGTATAAAAGTTGGTTTCACAATACAATTAAAACGGGAGACCTACAGGAGTGTTGATAGAGTGGCCAAGAGGACGTTGACCACGGAAGCGTAATGAAATGTTAGGGCCTAAATTGTTGACATCGGAAAATTGTTATATCTTGAAAGTTAAAATGGTTTAAGAGTTCTTTGGTAACCCTAGATTACAAACTACCATATAAAAAATAAAGGAAAGTTAACGAAAAGTTCAAAAAAACTTTCCTTTTAACGAAAAACGTTTTTTAAAGGTATAGTGAATAGTACCAGGAAAAGGTATAAATGTGATTTTTCGTTAAAAGTGAACAGTTGTTGCAATTTTTATTTTTATTTTTTTTTTCTGAAAAAAGGACCAGCTAGAGGCGAAGTCACGTCAGTTCACAATTTATTAGCGCTAGGAATTGAACCCAGAAGACTCATAGAGGCATTTCAGCCTTCATTTGGGCACCATCATGTGATTCACCGATGTCAAGAATCGAACCTAAAACGAACCATGTGAAATACGAGCTTGGAATTCGTCACAACCACTGGCCACCCAGTTGTGGTTGCTAGTTTGCTGCAATTGAGTTAAAGTAAGCAAAAATGCTACTCTTACCATTTAATTGTACCATCTCTCTAATAGAGATGAGACTTAGATACGTTGGCGGACCTTATTTCTATTAGAAAGATGATACAAATGATGGTACAATTAGATGATAAGTATAGCATTACTCACAAGTAAATGACTATTTTTCACCGTGTGCTCCATCAAATGCTCTTTTTTAAATGCAAATTTTCAGCAGAACACCATTGGATGTTGAAACTCGAAATTCAACGGACGTTTAGATGGCGATAGATGTGGCATCCAAAGCTAAGCTGAAGATTGGGGCCACTACTATGAGGCTGGTTGGATGGTTCAGATGGCCCAGGGCTTGGTTAAATGTTCTTTCCCTCTCCAAAAAGCTCTTTTACTTGCACTTTATGTCAACCCACAAACTTAAGGCGGAAAAGGTCACAAGCTCAAGCCCTAAATCACTAAATGCATAATGTTAAGTTCACCACCTACATAAATTGCTATTTAGTACTATAATTTAAGGGCATTTCTCTTTATTTGTGATTGAGAGGACTTATGTTCGATTCTACCCAACACACACAAGCAAAACCCAAAAACCCTAACTACTTTAAATGGTACACAACATTTAAACATAAATTCTCCTGACAAAAACTACATTTTAAAATATTACGATTTGGTACACGCATGGACTGAGCTAGAAACATCTTTTAGTTGGGACAATTTTGAATGATGAAATAAATTAAATTTTTAATGCAATGCTATTGACTTATTGTCCAACATGATTTTGGGTAACTAATGTTTAGAACAGTAAAATTGTAAACCATTAGCTAATGGAAAAATCACATGGCTCGGAAGGGTGAGAGGGTGGAAAAAATGTAGAACATGAGAGGGTTTTTTAGTTGAGTGTTTGAACAGAGACTTCATTTTTAAGTATATAGATAATTTATTGTTTTAATTTGAGCATTTTTAATGACAAAAAGAGTTGAGTGAGAACGACTGCGTCCATTGAACATATGTCGACACTACAAATGTTAATTAGGTAATTAATTTTTTGGCTATGCAATTTTCAAATTTGTGAAGAAAATGGAATTTCATTATGCTTTTGGTATAAATTAAAAACTATGCAATTATATTTGTTCAAATTGAAAACGCATGAACTAAATTGAAAACACTCAAAAAATTATCATGAACAAAAACCTGTACTCGAAAAAAACCGCCAAATTATGTACTCAGAAGTCCAATGAGTTGACACTCGACCCCTCCAGTTCACCACCGGGTTGACACCGAGTTCGGCTCCCAAACCCCGAGTTGAGCACTTCCTCCCAATCCACTTCATCTTCTTCTTCCTTCTCCTTCCCTCTCATCATCTCCGACATCCGCCTCGCCTTCTCCCTCGCCCGTTCGCTTCCCTTTTTCTCCACCTCTCTTAACACCTCCACCACGCCCGCCGTCTTCGCCAGCCCTTGGAACCTCAAACCGCCGTAGCTCAACCCATACAATGTGGCCACACAGCTCTCTTGTGTCGCCTTCGAGTCAAACTCGTTTCCCCTTAACACACCCACCAAACACTCCACCCCACCCGAATCCAACAATGCGGCCCGCCCGTCGGCACATAAACTCAAATTACACAATATGAGCAATACCCGACCCGTCATGTGACCCGACTTCACCATTCTCAAAAGAACCGGAACCGAGCCGAGCTTGACCAACTTGGACCGGTTACTCTGAACGAGCGAGAGGTGGTACAAAGCGAGTGCCGAGTCATGCCGAGTCCGCTCGCTCTCGGACCGGAGTAAGTGCAGCAATGGCGGCAACGCGCCCAAAACGCCAATGGCGGTCTTGCAGTCGTCGTCAAGTGCCAAGCTGAAGAGCGCACTGGAAGCGTGTTCCTGCGCCTCAGGGGTTCCGGCCTTGAGCACGTCGATCAGAGGAGGGAGGACTCCTGACCGTACGATCTTAATCTTGTTTGACTTTTCCAGCGACAGATTGACCAAGGCTGCGACGGAGTCCACCTGAACGGCGGTGTACCTGGATATAATCAGAGGGCGGAGGGCGGAGAGCAACCGCGGGGTGCAGAGACGGGCCCGGGCGTCCTCTCTCGTCCTCGTGATCTTCCTGAGCGAGGCCAGGGCCTCCTCGATTTCGAATGCGTGGCAGCTTCTGAGCTTGATCGAGATTTCGTCTTCTACAGAGAGGGAGGGATTGCTGTTGCAATTAGGATTTAAAGTTTCAATTTCCGAGGATGAAGACGACGGGGAAGAGTAGCAACTCGGTGGAGTTGAGAACGGGAGAGGCGGAGCCGCGGTGACCGATTCGTCGGAGCTCGAGGGGAAGTGAGTTGGGCGCCGAGTCAGCTCGGTGGCCGCGATAGTGAAATTCACTCTAGGGGTGTCCTTAACACCGTTGATCAACAGCTGATTATCCGAAACTACGACGTTCTGGGGCTTGGTTTCGTTCCGGGAACCAATGGAGGCGCGGACGATCTTCTCGGCGGAGGCGAAATCGAGGGGCTTGGGAGGATCGACGAAGGACTTGTGGCACCAGCTGAGAATGGCGGACCTGAGGGCGAGGTTGGAGATTACGGAGGAGAAATCTGGCGGCGGATAGTCCGGGAGAGCAGGCGTGAAGCTGAGGGACTTGCAGGCTTGGACGCAGGCGCGCTCGAAGGTGTGGCCGGACGAAACGATGACCGGGTCCGCCATGAGAGAACCGGAGATTGGACAAACGAACTCTTTGGGAGCTTGCGGCTTTGAGGTTTTCGACGGAATTGCCGACGACGACCTCTGAAAAAGCTTCCATCTCCGCCGGGGACTCGTGCTTGCACTGCTGATCATCTCCGCAGCTCTCTCCGGCGTCGCGAAAGCCCATTCGTTCTCTTTTGATTTGTGGACCATCAGCTTCATCAAAGCTTGTTGAAACTCCACACCCGAAAAAAGCAAGTTACTTTCTTCAATTCCGTATCATCTTAGTAAAAGTTCTGAGCTTTAAGCTCAAGTAAGGATTATGCCTAAACCCCATGATCCTTAATTCAAATTTAATCGGATTTTGCGAGGCTAATCAGATGGGATTATGGTTTGGATAATTTGAGCAGAGATATGGAGGTTGCTAACATTTGAAGGTAGAGTTTGGTGGGGATACGGAGAGAGAGAGAGAGAGAGAGAGAGAGAGAGATTGGTGTTATTTGTCTGATGGAGGAGATTGGGAAAAGGACTGGGATTCCGATTCCTCTGGTTTGGAAAAATTAGCCGCAATCAGAAAACAAAAGCTGGAGGTGTATCAACAACACAATCTCTTGTTCTTCTCCAACGGCTTCACTTGTGTTGTAAGTAACTCATTTCCCCTTCATTTTTCACCTTCAATAATTGGATACTAAAATTTGTATGAATTCCCTTCTATAGTGTGCTCGAGCCTCTCGCGAGTGGTTAAATTTCCGAAAGTTTTGACACTGTTTAAAATTTAGTGGACTTTTCGAACTTTTTTGGTTAATTGTGTAAGCATGTCGACTATAGATTGTTCTAAAAATCACTGCTTAGGCGTTAGGTTACTGATCACTCATTCGATTAATTTTTAAGTGTTTAAAAAATAAGAAATAATGTTTAGACCTGCCTAAATGCTCGCTTACTATGCCCTCGACCCGCCTGGATCGTGACTATCACTTAGACAGAAAATTGATAACTTTCATTTTGCATTTTATTTTTTCAATAAATTGTAAGAGACTTGTTGAATAATTGAATGAACACTCGATATATACTTGTTTGCCATATTTTCAATATGTTTTAATAATTTATAATTTATATATCATTTCATTTTACAATTTGTGCATTTCTATACAATTATGTATTTTTTAAGTATAATAAGACATTTGCTTGTATGGTATGTAATAAATTTAATTAAAACTTAAAAAAACCGCATAGGTCCCGTCTAAACACCTAGGTCTCTGCCTACCACCTAATCAGCCCTTAGCGTATTTTAAAACCTTAACTAAGTAAGAATCTTTGTTGGTTTCTATGATTGACAAGAAAGATTGAAAGTTTATAATTTTACTCAACTTCAAGGATTGCATCCACTGATTGTGATAGGCATTAGACACGACTCTATTGCTTTATCCATGAAATGAAGCTTAGCGGTCAAATTTTTTGACTAATTTCTTACAGGTTTCATTAAATAAAACTGTGGAGAAGAATATCCGTGAAGCTTATTCTTTAATTTATTTTTTACCAATTTTCCACGCATCATTTTGTAGCATGGAAAGTCTAAAAGTTAAAAACACCTTTCTAAGTTTAGACGAAATTTATGGGCGATTTGTTTTACTTCTGCTCTCTAATGTCAAGTAAATGATTGATGCTGCTCAGAGGATATATGACAATATTCTGCTATGAATAACATGTTTGGTTTTGGAAGTATATTTTGTTGGGTCTAAACATGATGGATTCTAACACGTTACTGGGTGTATATTTCCTCTTTATAATCAATCACATTACGTAACGAGAGAGATATCAATAGAGTATATAACTGGTTGTAAATCATTTTGATATTATGTGGTAATTTGTGACGAGATAAATACTGACAGTATGATGTACATCGGTTGTACACAAGAACCCCATTCTAAACAGATGTTGATCCGTGAATTAACAGAAGCTTAGAGAAGGGATGATGTGGAAATTTCTGGACCATCCATCTCATACATTAACACCATCTCATTGACCACTTTTGCAGACAAATACATGCTGCTACAGCCGTTTGATTCCACCTCTGAGAAAGTTTAAAGAAGAAGGTGCTCTCTCACGCTCTCTCACGCTCTCTCACGTCCTCCTTTTTCTTCAAAAGTGTTGTTTTTGTGGGCAGTATATGTCTCTTGACTTGCTATGCATGGAGGAGATGTACAACTAAGTCACAAAGAAGAAGAGCACCACTGATCATTATTGCATAAGAAATACTAATGGAATTCTCTTAAAGTAGAATCCTTCATAAACTTTCTGTCATCTCATATTTTATGCACAATATTTTATAAGGGAATTGTTATTAGCATTCCAAAAAAAAATTTTATACATTCCTCACAAGTGTTATTTTCTTTCTAATTCTAGAAAGTTTGGAGTGCCAATAATAATTCCCTTTAATAATATTGATATGAAAATTAACGTTAAACTGTGAGGTATCAGATAATTCACGAAAAATATCTCACTTTTGAGGCCCCTTTACGTTTCTCTTATTACATATACTTATTAGTTAAGTTTGTGTAGCCATATAAAATTAGAAATACCTACTTCCTTTATATCATTGTTCTAGGCTGGATAACATATCCCTTTCCCTCTTTACCAAAGTGATTGATTCCTTTTTTCTATTCAATACATGGCCCACCCACCCTTCACATAAACTAGGGTTTTTTCTTTCTTCTCACTTTTCTTTTGTTAGATTAAACCAAGTGCTTAATTAGTTCCAAGATTTGAGATTAGTTTATGTTAATAATTTTAGTTAGTTAAGAGAGGTAATCTTTCCATTTATTTTGGTTGAACACTGCTTTCATGTTTTCATGGGGAGATCAGATTCTGATCCATGATTTGGTTGTTGTCCTTCTTAATCTAATTAAGGTTGGAGTTGCAAGTTTTTAATTAAACACACACACACACATATATGAATATTTTGCTTCCAAAATGGTTTTCTTCTAAAACACACTTAAGAAAACTAATCATCTTCTTAATTATTTGACATCTACGTCGAGATTTTAACCGTTAAATTCTTGTTCACCTTGGACTTGGAGTAAATGCCCCATCTTTCTAGGTTATCAAAAATCTTGGTTGTATTTTACATGCACTTTTCACGTGAGGTATGCCACTAATATTTGAAGCTATGACCTGAAAACAGCTGAAGAAGATGAATATTTAGAGTTTGTGGTTTTCACTGGCACCCAATAAGCAACGCATGATTGCATGATTTAGTTAGTAGTACCAACACTTTAACGAAGAGCGGGTTCTAACTGTGTCCTTAATTAGCTCTAATAATCTTTCCATTAAGATCCAATCATAGAGGCAGCATATATATCTTTCTGACACTGGCAGCAAGGAGTCTAATCCAATATATAGGAAAGGGATCCTGCCAAGTTTGGGAATCCGAATCATTGAAATTTGATCAAACGACTAAAGTTATTATAATTTTTAAAGTGGGCCTTTGTTTGTAGCCGTTTGATCAAATTTTAATAGTCCAGATCCCCAAACTTGGTGGATTAGGAGGAAGGGATCCGGAGAGGATCCCTTTCCCAATATATATGTGGGGACGGATATGTATATATTTGAACCGTTATCTTTTAGGTTTTCTCTCAAATATCACGTCTATCAAAAATCACTCATCCTTGAAACAGTAGGACTGTGGGATTAAGGGTTTACGGTTTCTTTGTAGAATCGTATTCGTCCATTTTCTTCACTACAAATGAATGCCTTAATGATTTTGGATTTGTCTAATTGTTTGCAAATATGATATATGAATGATGTTCTAAAAGACAAACGATTTGGATCGTTAAAATACATTAAGTAGTGAGTCCCATAAAAATGTGTGCTAAAAATTATGTAAAAAAAGTGATGCTACAAATCTGCTCATATATATATATATATATTATTGTGTGTACTAGTACTATATAATATTGGATATTGGACATGAAGAATTTTGATTCTTTCGTCCCCTTTTGATATATAAATATATACATTTATGTGTGCCCATAGAATTAGAGAATGTTGATGTGGTTTAAGCTTTATGGAAAGAAAGAGTGTTTTCCAACTTTACAATTTGGCATGGACCTTTGTGTTTCCTTAAAATATGAGTAATACTATTCATACCATATTTTTGTACCATATTTTCATATTTAGGTGGCATTTGATATGGACAGCCACATCATTTGAATTAATCAGATTTTTAAATTCAGTTCATTATTTAATAAACCAATAATTAAGAAAAATTAGTTAATTAAATGATGATTGTGGTGTACGAGGAGGAGTCTTTCTCCTTCCTTTCCTTGGGTTTTGCAAATTTTTCAAATGATGTGGTTGTCCACATCAAATGTCACCTAAGGTGGTATAGAAATGTGGTATAAAAACATGATATGAATAACATTACTCTTATAATATTGCTGTTAGGTAGGTCGGAAAGGGGTCCTCTCCGGATCCCTAATCTACCAAATCAGTGGATCCGTACCATTGAAATTTGATCCAACGGCTAAAGTTATTTTAACTTTTAAAGTGGACCCCTGTTTGTAGCCGTTGAATCAAATTTCAATGACATGAATTCCCTGATTTGGTGGATTGGGAGGAAGGGATCCGGAGTCCCTTTCCCAGGTAGGTGACCATCTTCATGTAAAAAGCGCATTATGTTTAGCTTTTGTCTAATCCTTCATGTCTTGTCAACGGAGATGGACTTATCTATCTCCGTCACAGTGTGTTTTTTCTTTATCTCTCTCCTTACGTGACGTGATCAATCATGGTAGATAGAGACAGAGAGCGAGCGATACTGCCACGGGAAAGGGAAGTATTTTCACTTGTGAACATTCCTGCTATGAGCTTCAAGGAATGAAGAGTAGGGGAAACAGGGTAATTCGAACGTAATTTACATAAAGAAAAGAAGGGGATTTTCTCTTGGGGCATTGGATTCTCGCGGGCAATTTGAAACCGAAAGAAAAAAAGGAAACGCCTTTGGCTCCACCAACCTCTCTCAAATGCCATTTCGATTTATACAAGCGATATTTTATTTTAAATTAATCTACATTTGTATTTAGAGAAATTTGAACACAGGTGCATATAGGAGAGCCATTCATCCTTACAAATGTGGAGAGATTTTCAAATGTCTTCGAAACACGAGTACATAAGTCATATGATATTATGCAACGTCAACAAATCATACACTATTTTAGATGTTTATGAAACTTGTAGCTAGTATTCGTTCTTGATCTTTATCATCTATACAAGGATCCAAAACATATACAACCTTAAGAATGGGCTGCAAAGTTGGCGTTCTATTTTTTGTGAGTGGGCTACTGAGGATTAATTGGTCACTGGCAAATGCCAAGTTTAAAATCCGAGTTTTAAATTAGGTGGTAACCCATTCCGTTTGCTCGAATTACACAAAACAAGTATTTGGATCTCTCTCTTTTCCCTTTCTAACGGTCCACATCTTCACGTATTTGGACTCCAGACACAGATATTCTGAGAGGCTGTCAGACTTCACATCCATGTCCATTTTTTATTGTCCTTGAATAATCAATGGTTTTTATTTTTTTAGGAATTTTAATGAAAAACTTCCGATACTATTTATTTTAACAAAAAATCATATTTTTATACTAAAAAATCAATCATGATACTATTCAATTTACCCTATTTTTTTTTGTTCAAAAAAAAAAAACAATAACTATTAACTTTTGTGGAAAACCTTCAAGAGTTTAATTGGATAAAAACTTTTTATAATTTCAATTGTCATGCTCTATTTTTTTATTTCTTTTTTTTGTCGACCGATAGATTTTATTAGATTATATGTTAGATTAACCATCGACGGACTTCAAAAAAATTCTAATTTTTGTGGGTCTATCTATCTTGTATTTTTTGGAGGGATATATGCCGTAAAGGAGGAAAGGAAAGAGGGGGTCGTGCGAAACTAGAAACTTGCGTCTCCTGCAATCCGCGTCAAACCTGGTTTTGGCTTCCGCCCCAAGCCAACCCCAGACCTACCTACCGACCTTGTCTCTCCCTCTATATATTAACCTTCCAAGAGGGGCCGGCTGCCAATCCAAGACTAGAGATTCCAAGGGAATTGAATTCAGATTACGAACAAGATGACAGGAGGAACAGAAGCTTTCCCGGATTTGGGAAGACACTGCCAGCTCTCCGATTGCCACCAGCTCGATTTCCTCCCCTTCCAATGTGACGGTTGTAGTAAGGTACGTTGGGCTTCGTGGATTCGATTCGGAAAATCAAGCGTTTTGCATTTTTTGATTGCCTTGAATTTACGAATGTGCAGGTTTTCTGCGTTGAGCATCGGTCCTACAAGTCCCACGAGTGCCCGAAATCGGACCACAACAGCAGAAAGGTGGTGGTTTGCGAAATCTGCTCGGCCTCCATAGAAACCACCGGCCGCGACGGCGAACAGGACCAGAAATTGCTGTTGGAGAAGCACGCCAAGTCCGGAAATTGCGACCCCAGAAAGAAGAAGAAACCAACCTGCCCGGTTCGGCGGTGTAAGGAGATTCTCACGTTTTCGAATACCAGCACCTGCAAGACTTGCCAGATCAAGGTTTGCCTCAAGCACCGGTTCCCGGCCGACCATGTTTGCAGGAAGCAGACGGCGGCACAGCCGTCGTTGGCGGGGAAGGCTGTGAGCTGGAACGACAAGTTCATGGCTGCTTTTGCTTCGAGGGAAGGGAAAGAATGTGGGAAGAGTGCGCGGGATTCCAAGTCTTCGGCTTCGAGAGCGCCTTCTGTTCGAGCTTATTGAGAGATTGTTCATCTGCTTCCACAATTTGATGTTTGTCCGAAACGACATCGTTACGTTGTAATTCTTTGATTCAATTATAGTACACGAATAAACGTTTGATTCATCCTTAACCGCAAATCACAGTATTCTGAGAATTATACGGACACAAATGCATGAACAAAACGAGAAACCGACGTGCAATGTACAAAGTAACTAAACATTAAATTCATACATTCATTTGTTCATGTCTTAGTTCTATGTATAAAATACAACAGCACAAACCCTATCTTTCAAATCGACAACACGACACCTATAGAGGAGGAGGAATTATTCAAACTAATCAACCCCTCTCGAACCTCAACTTCAACTATATTTCGGATACAACGGGTGAAAGTACAAACAAATGAAATGCGATTGGCACAGCGGTACAGTGGCACAGCGGCAATCTTCTATCCTTCGTTCTTAATAAGATCTTTTGTTGCATCGTTTAAAAGTAAAGATTATGGTGGTTGCCGTTTAGTACGGGGCAAAAGTGCAAGAAGGATTTTTTTTCTTGGTCCCTGAATATTAAGCAACCTCTGTGAGAACGGGTCAAGTTCCATTGCAACGAGCATGCGGATAAAAGAGGAAGCTTAGAGTGAATGAAACTTACCATCGGTATGCCCAGCTCTTTGAGATCCTTATCCCCCATCTGCTTCAAAGCAGTCATGTCCACCTGCAAACCCAACAACCGAGCATTGAGAAACCTGACGTCCACAACCAAAGACGAAACATAGAACCTAAATTCGTCTTCAGTTATATTAGTATTTCTCGTTGGATTGATCAGATTTCCCCTTTAAAAACACAGATATTATTCCCTATTTTAGATGCTGTGTCAAAAATCAGACAACGACGGCCTATAGTCTTCATCCAAATTAAGGAAAGCAAATTTAAATGAAAATTTCAAAACGGCCAGGTAACTTACTTCTTCAGCCTGGAAAATAATGGCATATTTTCCCAAACCAAGGCTATGCAACAAGCCAGCAACAGTTAGAGTTTCATCCACCTGTACAAACGCAGAGATAAACTCATCAAATTTGAAGTAGCAATACAAGACCAGATTTCCTAAAATTGAAGCTAAAATGGTACAATCGCCAAAAGGTAGTACCATTTGTGAACTTCTCTGCACACTGGCTCTTGGTGGTGCAAACTGTGCTATTGGCCTGGCAGCTTGAGGGTTAGCTTTCATTGTGAAAATAAAGGAGTCTGTTGGCTGAGAAGAACCAACCATACCATTTCTCGGGAACTGGCCAGCTCTAGAAGCGTCAACTGGCCTAAATGATGATGGTGGGTGCAGCTCTCTTGGTGGGGATCTACCTCTGAATCCATCTGTAGTTGGAGAAGAGTAGAAGTTTCTTCGAGAATTTACCTGGTATAGATCAGCGGGACTTTCTCTGGGAGGAACCTGCCTCATGGTGTTACTTCCATTTGTTTCTGAATTATGCTGCAACACCTGGTATTTCAGTGAAGGATGAACAGGTTTTGAAAGCTTTGCACGAGGGTCCATCTGCTTGTGCTCTTCAACAACTCCGCCAATTTGCTTCTTAAATAATCTTTTACGCAACAATTTCAATCTGAGGTCATTTCGACTGATTCGTGAATCTTCACTTGGTTTAATGCACCAGAGTCAATACAAGGAAACCATATAAAGAACAATAAACGATACATCATGGTAATATCAGTGATATCAGATAAGATAGTTTACCTTGCAGTGTTCTATCACCCTCATTCCATTTTATGCCATCTCCTCGTTGCCTGAAAATTGATATTGAACACATCATGATAGGACTAAAGACGCATCTGCCATGTTACTGCCTGAAATACCAATTCTCGAAATGGGACAACCATAAAAACATTACTGCCATCATTATCAAACTTCTGTAAACTGAGAAACGTAGATCTCTGATTGTCGCCAAACAAACTTAAAAAGAGAGGCGAAAACAAATAAATTATTTTCACATTTTTCAAACTACCCTTCTAATTAATGAACAAAATGCACCAGCCTACTCCTAACTCAGACCGTTCTCAACATGAAAATGCTTCAAGAGCTAGTTCTAGCATTGGCGGTGGCTTGCACGGTAGAAGATGTTAAAACAATTCTGGGCATTGGATACCACGAGTTCTCAGTAATAACTAATAACAACCATAAGAAGGAAACAAACTATTGGAGAATCACAAGCATCCTCAACACACAGCATCTGAAGAACTACTGAAACAAGTAGTATGCTGATATGCCAGGCAAAAGTTATGGACATAAACGAGATAGAACAATGTACCGCTTGCCCGAAGAAAACGAAAAACCATGAGCATTACTCCCAAGTCTGTCTGCCATTCGTTTACTTCCAGAAACCATCCCACTATCACCACGCATTTTCCCAGAGTTGGATACAAATCCTCCTCTCTCCACAACCTACAAATATTTCAACAAATAAGCAACCAAACACACAAATCAACCCGAATTCACATTCAAGACGATTCTTCAGCACAGGATATTATGAGCCATTCAGCCAAGTCCAGCACAACCCAAAAGTTCGTCAAAGCATTCCAAATAGCTAAATAGGATGAATTTGAAGCTCAAGAAATTGAATCTAATTTAGCAAACGTAAGATAAAATTGATCCCTTTCCCTTTGAAGCTGATTAATGTGGAAAATTACACAATTTGGATAATTGCAACCATCCCCTTCCTCCTCACAGATTCAATTGGCGAAGAAAAACACAGAAACAAGAACGAATGCAGAGAAGAAAAGTTACCTGGCCAGAGCGACCGAGGGTGATGGTAACCCTCGAATTCGACATACTTAGAAGTCAAAATCCCCAATTGATTTCAGAGCGAAACCCTAATCTCTCTCTCTCTCTCTCTCTGTGCAGTGCAGATGCTGCGATTTGCAGAAAGAAGAAGGGTATAATCCATTGATGCCATCCATGCTGCGGAGTTGGCAGTCGCCACCCGGTCAGGTCAATCCGATGGAATGGAGGCCTATGTTTTTCCAGCGGCCCCACAGCCTTCAAAGCCCACTTCTTTAGATATTAGAAACGTTGAGGCCCATTAGCCTGATTTTTAATTAATTTTACCGAATATCCAAGGGGTATGCCCTCTGCCACTCAGTACTATGGTATAGTGATATTCTTCTTCACTTGGAAGTGAGAGGTCTTAGGTTTGAATCTCATGGATGGTGAATTCGATACCAAATTAAGCTGTCCATTATGTGGGTTAGTCGAACTCCCCCCCCCTTAGTGTAAAAATATCGAGGTACTAAAAAAAGAAAGGTATTCTCTTTATACACCACGTTTTACTTCTCACATACCTCTTGTTAATGTCTGAATCCTGTGTTTGGAGCTCGCAGACTGAGAGATACAAATCACTCATTTTCAATCCTACGACCTTCATTATCCTATCCTACGACCTTCATTAGACAGTTCGAGTCTTTTGGTCCACAGCTTCGGACACAGATCCGGAGTGGATCTCATTCCCAATTTTAAACGACTCGAATCTCAAAAACTCAAAAACTTAAACAACCCGAATCTCTTTGTCTCTCTTTTGAATGACTTGGATCTCTTAATCTGCAGGCTGCGAAAAAAGAGATCTAAAGTGAATCTCATTCCCAGTTTTAAAGAGCATATAATTCTTTTCTTAATTGTAACCGTCCACGTGTCAGATGAACAAATCCAAAAGGCATCATTCCATGGGAATTTCGTTTGGACTTTGGAGCACAAAAGCCAGGTGGCAAAGATTCATTTGGGTTTGCGGATAAGGAGATCAGTTAAATTTAAATTAAAAGAAAATCTTGAGAATATGGCAAAGTCCAGGGGCTGCACCATAATTCTTGAATAATTGCATTAAAAGGATTAGTACGTCACCATAAAAGAGAAGTAATTTCCGTACACTTCTTTTCTCTCTCTACGCATCCCATTCCCGGGTTAATTTTGACCTCTAGATTGAGTAAATGAAAGGAACGTCAAGAGACAGAAACAAACGGAGGTCCGTAAAAGGAGATAACGGAGAGATTCAAAATATGAGCTTTTTTTTTCTTTTTTTCTTTTTTCTTTTACAAATACAGAAGTGGACTGTTTACACATACTTGTTAATACGCACTAAAGCTTATTACATGTTTGCTGTTGATTCTTTGATCTCTTCCAGGGAGATTGCCTGCATTGCACAACAGTTGTGAAGGTAAGCAATTAGGTTATTAAAACCGTAACGGATGAACGGGACTACGTGAGATTTTCTCAAAGAATGATGTATGAAGTACCTGTTCCGGTCCGGCAAAATCATTGTCCGGAGTGAGAAAGAGCATGCAGTGGCATTCCTTCCTGCCAACACAGATTCACAGTTTTCGTAAGAACCAGGTTTACATATACAGACATCATTTTCGTATGACGATCGCTTGAATGCAAATGTTGAGAGTTAAAGCTGGCTTTGAGCAGAAAATTCAGATTAGGAAAACATAAACACAAGAACCTCAACAGCAAAGAATACAATTTTGGTTTTGGTATTCCAACGGCCATCTGGTTGAAATTTGCAAGAACTATCGGCGTTTCACCAGAAACTTCTAAGTAGCTTTTGTTCCTTATTATGTTTTTAGCTAGCTAGCAAATATAACACTAAGCCTACTTATCTTTGATTTCAGACCGAGTACCAAAAATATTTTGCCCACAATGATTTACCGATATATCCCAATCGTAATCTAGTACTTCAAAGCCTTTGACACTACGTTTCCATATCAGGTATACAAATCTATAATCTAACGGAATGAAAAATGTAGAGAAAAACTGGTTCGTATACTAATTTCACAAAATACTAAAATATATCACCTCTCTCTCATAGGAACACATGGGCAGTTCCAAAAGCCTTGGCCTGCCTCGGCAGGTTTATCATCATAATGCCTGCAACACAATAGATTCAGACTTGGAAAGCATGACATGACATGAACATGAATCGACTTTGACACTGCTAAGGTGTTTGAGGCAGAGGGCAAAGTAAGAACACCATAGACTCCTAGTCAAGAAAAAAATACCAAAGAACAGATGCTTACCGACAAGGGCAGAGCGGAGCTCCCAATGAATCTTTATGGTCTGCCAATCCCTGTTGAGATACCAGGATGAGTTTCTTTCACATAGACTATCCAACAAATACAGTTTAGTAAACCGAATTACGATAATGAAGGATCCAAGTATATATAATCTCAGGATGCCATATCCATTTGTAAGGGATCTTTTTGCCCCAAACGAATTCTCTTGTGAATTGTGATGCAAAAGACTAAGAACTACAGCAGCAAGATACTGAATCAAAGAACTACGCATATAGGGGTCGATTTAAGAGAACAATTCAAAGGTGTTTGATAGTCTATAGGATCTAGGGGGTCAGGGGTACATGTTCTTTACCGTTCCAACCCCTGGTGGAAGGCCGGAAGATCATAAAGTAATCGGCTTTGAAGTCGATTTGAGTCCTTCCAGTATACAATGATAACGAAAATACTTCAGACAGTTCTAATTAAGCATACAACATAAGTAAATTAATACACACCTTGATAACAACAGAAGTAACTCCCTTATCGACACAGAAATATGTTCCGGACTTGCGAGCATACTGCTCAGAGAACTTCCTCATGATTTCAACAGATTTATCTGACGGCTCCGCTGCCAGAAACATTCAAAATTTAAAGCATCCATTAGTGCAACATTCACGAGCAAAATTCTGACCGAAGCTCAAAAATGTCAAAAGTTCACGATCTTTGCAATCAAATAACAAAATTATGAAATCCCAACTTCTAATTCTAATTCAAGCTGAAAAATGTATATTAATCAAGCAAGTTTAATTTTTTTTTTTAATCAAACAACAAAATTATGAAATCCCAATGTTCCCACAGAGTTCGAGTCTACTAATCAAGCAAGTTTAAATTTTTACAATTTGGAATCGCATATAATCTAACAACGTTCAGCTGGTCCTATAAATCTGAAAGCTCAATAATTATAAACTCAAAAAATAAAAAATTTGAAAAAAAAGAAGAAGATGAAGAAGTTGGAGAATTGCTAACCATTAGCTATGATTACAGGGCGGCGCGTGGAGCGGTTGAGAGGAGAAACGAAGGACGCAATGCTGGCGCCGAACGACGGAGCTTGGAGTTGCAGAGTCATGGCCTCTGAGACTGATGAGAGTGTGGAGTGGAGCACTGTGAAATTAAATTATACTTTCTGGGTAATAATCCGTTCGTTTATATAATTTTTGAGGAATTTAATCCTGGAAGTTTGGGGATTTTATGATTTAATTTGGTAATTGGCATTTAATAAAGTTGTGGAAGTAAAAGCCGTTGCCCGCCACACGTTGAGAATATCGGTTAAGGAAACACACCAACCACTCGGTCCGCTCACCGCTATACCAACGAATCTAACCCCCTTCCTTCTGAACCCTTCCTTCCTTGTTATAAGGCCTTGGGACTTTTGCTTTCTGGGTTAGCTATGAGCCCAGCCCATTTATATCTGGATATAATTCAATTTTGACCTAAAAGACAGTCCCTAAATCGCGAGGGGTTGGATTAGGGATGGGTAAGATACGTATGAGTTTGGGTAACTGAGATTATTCGTTCATTTAAAGTTTACGGTTAGGGTTTTGGGTAACCGTTTAGACAAACAAACGGTTATGGGTACAACCGTTTATCTGTGAAATTTAAATGGACGGTTATGGGTGTTATCTGCGGTTATAACGGGTATCCATCGGTTATGAGTATTACCCGCAGTTATAACGGGTATCCATTTACCCATTTAATTTAATATATGTAACATTTTAGAGCTTTGAATTTTCCACGGTTATAACGGGTATCCATTTACAAAATAATCGGTGCGCACATGATTATTGTGTGTTCGGACTAATGAAATGAAATGGTTTTCTTAAATCATGTTTCAGTTGCCATTGATGCTATTAGGAACGGGGAATGAAATTGTTATTGTGTGTTTACGAATCATGTTTCAGCTTCTGAAAATGCTTATAAGGGAGTACTAACTGATGTTCCAAAGCCTGGAGGTGGCAGTTATAATGAGTATCCATCAGAATATTTTGGAGTTTTGAATCATCTAGTATTCAAGATAATGACTACTTTTTATTTTTAGAAGCTTTACTTTGTAATCATATGGATTATAATTAAAGACTTGCTGAGGTGTAGCAGAAAAATATCGTTCGTTAACTATTATTTCAATTATTGGATTGTATGAGGACTTAAATTATTAAAATAGGGAAATGCATGCTAAAATGTACCTATAATGGTGTTTAATTGTCAGAAAACGAAAATTATGACAAATTTTTCTTTTATAATTTTCAAGTTGTTAAAAAAAAAAAAAACATGTAGACGGGTGAAAAAGGGATAAATGGGTAAAAAAAGGATAAACGGCTTCAAAAACAGCTAAACGGGTAAATGGTTATGGTTAAATGGGTACACGGTTATGAGTATGGTTAACCGTTTATAAACGGTTATGAGTATGGATATAACCGTTTATGCAATTACCCAATGGATAAACGGTTATGCGGGTATGAACATAAACGGTTATGGGTAAATAACCGCGGTTACCCGTCCGCCATAACTGTTGCCCATCCCTAGGTAGGATGACTATATTTCTAGGAGCGAACTCTAGGCAAATATGAAGTTGTATGGATATAAGTTATGCCTTGGAATATGAAGTTGTATGGATATAAGCTATAAGTAATGCAACTATGAATCTCGTGAAGAGTTTGATCCTGGTTCAAGATGAACGCTGGGGAATGCTTCACACATGCAAGTCGGATGGAAAGTGGTGTTTTCAATGATGGACGGGTGAGTAACGCGTAAGAACCTACCCTAAATAATAATAATAATAATAATAATAATTCATCTGAATTGAATTTGCTACATCAAAATTTTGATATTGGAAAGAGAACTATCACTAAATTAACAGGAGGTACTCGTGTATTAGTCTCGATGTAGATTACTTCAATTCTCATCCAACAGTATAAATACAAGAGAGATGCATCAACCACATCTACATAATACGAAGACTATCTACAAGCGAGTTTGGGACTTGTTTTTCTCTAAAATGTGATGTTGTTGCCCAATTTAACGAGTGGAGTTTTCTTAATTTGTATTATTAAGAGATCACACATGAACACATCACACTAATTATTTAGTTCAAATAGTCTTAGTTGTCTAGTCCAGGCTATCAAACAAGGCCAGAAAAAGTGTTGTCCCCATCACTAGCTAAGCAAGAATTCAAGGAAGTTCATTAATGAGAGAAGTGGTGATCTTGTCTTGCTTGATGGGAGAGAGAAAGCTTCCAGACCACCTTTTCCAGCCAAATAGTGAGCTTACTCAACAAGGAACACTAGCTGAAAGCGGCCGGGAATGAGTACCTATCCCTTGGTAATAGAACCTAACTAGGGCAAGGCATCATTTCATGGATAAATTATTCTTGAGAGAACTCAGAGAAGCAGCCCTGTAGATAGAGCACTTTCTTCCCTTTCATCTCTGTGTATGTGTGTGTATTTTGTAAACTTAAGGTATGTATTTATAGGAATTCGACGTGAAAGCGAAGTACCGACTATCGACTACATAACGCCCTTCCCTCCTCCTTTATCCGAGCTTGGGACCTCCAGCGTATTATAGACAAGATTCAAATTCATTAGTTATACTAATAAACTCCTCAAGTGCAGGATATATATAGACATGAAGCCCAGGAGTACATCATCCATATACATATGGCAAGCCAACTTAACCAAATCCTATCCAGACAAATTGTACCCAACATTCAACAATATTCATTTCAAAACGGTCGAATGACTGCACAACCTGGACAGATGAGATTCGCTGCTTAAGGGATGAACTTAGTAGCTACCTAGACCACAAGCAAATATATTTCTTTAATTAATTTCAATTTTTTGATACACTAGACCACAAGCAAATATATTTCATAAATTAATTTCAATTTTTAGATAAAAAAAAAATTACTTGGATTTTGCAAAACCAGTACATATTATACAAGTGTATTAGTTAATTACTCCTCATTTCCTAGTAATAGTATAGCTTCTTGCTAGCTGTTCTAAATTATTATTATTATTACACCCTTATGTAAGAATCAAGTTTTCCTGCCTTTTTATTTAGGAGAGTGTTATCTACACACCTATTTTGCGACTCACTCATCTCTCAAATTTTGACCATCAAATCGAATGAATTGAAGAACAAAAATAACAAAAAATTAACAAACGTGTGAGAAGTAAAAATATATGGATGAATAACATTTTTCTATATTTATCACGTGTAGTCATGAAATGAATAATATCCCACAAACAAAATGAACAAATATGAAAAATATCAAACAAGAGATTATTCAGTATTCCCGGAACATCAAAGCCACATAACAAGATATGGCATTTGCCTTAATCATCAAACTGTATCATGTATATTTGGTGAAAGATAATGGATTAAACTCAATCTATTTGTTCAAATATGAAAATCCGTCAGTGCAAACCCTAATAAAGATCTAAATGGACAAGAGTCAAGTTTCAAGCAATTAAGTTACCTGATTAATTAACATAAATAAATCAATTCTTTCAGCAGTACATATATATTAATAATACACTTGCATTCCATGCATGATGAAATTTGAACCATATATAATAAATTAAATTGATCCACATATGTCTTCAAGCTTAAGCTAGTATTAAGTTGCACAGATAATAATTCTGATCATTTAAGCAAAATAATTCGTACACATAAAGGGAGAGATTTGGGGGGGGGGGGGGGGAGGGGCAGAGAGAGAGAGAGAGAGAGAGAGAGCGAAGAGTTTCTTTCCAAAATAGCGAGTACTCTCTTGATAACCTAACAAACAAAACCAGAGCAGAAATCCCTGCTAATACACAAGATCTAAACTTCTTCACACAAAATAAAGTACGTAAAGAAACAATAACTTGAAAACTCCAGATTTGCTTGCTTTGATAGCAAATCGTCGTCGTCGGACCAAGATGCTTGATTCCCCAAAAGCACAAAGACTTACACAAAAGCTTTGAAATACAGTAAGAAGAGGAGAGAGACTCATCAGACTCTTCACTTTCTCTCACCACCAAGGAGTAAGAAAGGTGATAGCTATAGCTGAGCTGAGCTAGGGTTTCAGCCGGCCGCTAGAAATCATGATGAGAAAGTTTTCTTTTCGTTTTGGGTCGTCACTTCTTCTTTTTCTTCTTTTTTCTTGGTGGTAACTTCAAAGACAGTGATGATGATGCTTTGGTCTTGGGGTTTGTGGTGGGGTGGTTGAAGGAGGTGGTGAAGTTGCAGGAGGGGATGGTGTGGGAGCAATGATGGCGATAAAGAAGGTAAGGAGAGGACATGATGATTGCTGTTTGGCTTCTGGCGTTGAAGGAAAGGCAAAGAAAATGTCTAGGTTTTTTGTGTCCTCTTTCTTCTGACACATATGCAGAGAGAGAGAGAGAGAGAGAGAGAGAGAGAGAGAGAGAGAGTAGAGAGAGTGTGTGAGTGATGATGACATCCATTCATCAAGCCAAACCCTAGCTACTCTTCATCTGAATTCAAGGCTCGTACGTGTCAAATAAAACCCACAGTTTCATCTCATTAGTTTGGGAAAAGGGAAAGAGATCCTGATCCATTCCATCTAATCCTCCTCGTCAAATAATTCGGATTTTTAAAATTTGATCTAACGGCTACAAACATGGGCTCACTTTAAAAGTTATAATAACTTTAATCGTTGGATCAAATTTCAAGGGTCCGGATTGTTTGATTAGGAGAATTATGTGGAAGGGATCCGAAGATGATCTCTTTTCCTGGGGATCATGTGGTCATTCATCATACATTGTGTGATCATCAGTTTTCGTTAAGTACTATTTATATTTAATTTTAAATTTCAAATGATTTCTAACCGCACAATGTATGATGAACAACTATCATTTTCCTTTAGTTTGGGCTCGTTTGATAACTTATTGAATTTTGGGTTTTTTATGGGAGTTTTAATAAAACACTCCCGGTATTGTTCACTTTTAACGAAAAACCACATTTTTACCTTTCTCTGGTACTATTTACTACACCTTTATTTGTCATTTTTCATTAAAACGAAAGTTTTTTTTTATTTTTTTATTTTTAACTACAACTTTTTGTTAGTTTTCCTTCTTCTTTTTTTATTAACACCCCACATATTGTTGAATACACCCCACTTAAAAATGCAATACTAAACAATTTGTAATTCTAATATGAAATGACTATTCGAGCCCTTATAGCTACTTTTACTCTCCATTGTAGAACAAGACTCTAAAAACACAAAACACTTTGATGAAAAAATATCTTTTGATGAACACAACAAAAAATGGAGTTTTGCTCCTCATTCATTCGTTGGTTTTCACATTCAAGAAATTATTTAAATAATAGAATAAAATTTTGACTTTTTGCAAAGCTTTGTTCTAATTGGAATCCAAGAAATAGGAAGAAAACTAGAGAATGTTGTAAAATTTTAAGATGTAATTAAATGTAATATTCTTGTGGTTGTTTGATGATGAAGAAAATCAATGTTTTTTTGGCTGGTTGGAACTGAGACATGACCTTATAAGAACCGTTCCTACCATTTGTCCATCAAGCTTTTTAGAATCCAACGTGATTGTTCAAGAAAATTTGACGGATGTTTATAAATCAAACGGCAAGATGGAGATTTTATACCACAATTTAATTCTTCTTCCTTGTCTTTAAAATGTGGTTATTCTTTTGTTTGAAAGAGATGAAGAGTTTGATGTGTGGTTAATTAGTTGATGATTGTGGGATGTGTGAGGTGTGTGAGGTGTGAGGTGTGAGGGTAGTATTGGAAAATATGTGGGGTGTGTTAAGAAAATTTTTAATTTAAAAAGTAAATGTGGAGTGTAGTCAACAAAATGTGATGTGTTAATAAAACAAACCTTTAATTTTTGGGAAAACTAATGAAAAGGGTTTGAAAAATTTGAGTTTTAACAAAAATGACAAAATAAAGGGTAAAGTGAATAGTACTATGATTGACTTTTTTGTGTAAAAATATGGTTTTTCGTTAAAGTAAACAGTACCGGGAGCTTTTCGTTAAAATTCCCTTAATTTTTAACTTTTAGTTTTCGTTTGAACTTTTTTGGTTTAATTTTTTATTTTCACCTTTTAATTAATTGAAACTAAAAATTGTTATCACATGAATTTTTTATTAAAAATAAATAAAAATAAAATGGTTATCAAATAAAGTCTAATAATTTATCTTTCTTATTAGCAATTGAATTTTTCGAAATACTTAGAGACCTTTTGATAACTATTTTGTTTTTACTTTTTTTGTTTCTACATCTATCTTCCACCATTATTCCTCCAGTCTTATACCTCATCCCCTCCTCCAATCTAACACAAAATTAAAAACTAAGTAATTATCAAACCGGTACTGAGAGAGGATTTCTATTTTTTTTTGTTTTGGACATTTTAGTCAAAATAGTCTCTGAGATTGACATAACTCCTCACTTTGGTCTCTGATATTTGAAATTGATAAAAGTGGTCAATGAGTTTGTCCATCGTCAATTATTTTGGTCATTATGTAGAAAATCTCTGTTGAATAAGAACCAAAATAATAAAAATATCCTCAATTTAATAAACAATGGGCAAAAATAATTTTTATAAAATTTGGGGGCATTTTTTGTCATTTTTGCTAATTTAACTTAAATTTTTCATGAAAGGACGAAAATAATTAAGGATGGACAAACTTAAGAACTAATTCTATGGACTTGAAATCTCAGGGACAAGGTAAAAAATTATGTTGATCTCAAGCTAAAAAGTTTTTGTTTTCTTTGGTACAAATTATGGTTTTATTCTTCTTGTACAAGAGAAATTAAGGGAAAATGGAAAATGGAATTGGAATCTCTGCTTCCCACCGTTGGATTCGGATCCGAGTAGGGTGACAAATCCGAGTAGGGTCACCTGGATGTCATATTAGCCTAGGCTTATCCAAAAGCTAAAAAGCAAAAGTTGGATGAAAATATCACTAATCTTTGATTATTATCCTCTTTCCTCATCCTCCGGACGGACGGGTGGACCATTTGAAGCCACGTAATTTTGACTTCGACTGGCTACGTAACATTATTTCTTCAACGTCGACAGAGAAACAAAGTTACAAAACGCATGCTTCGGCATATGCCGGATGGGGCATGCAGTGTCTTGTCATTCTCTATATAAAGGCTCCTGGGTTTCACACAAGCTGAAATATAGAAAAGGACTTGCACGTGCGAGAAAAATTTATGTGAAACGAGTAACATCTTGGGTTAATAATGCAATGTCATTCTCCTATATGGGGATATAAGTTGAGTTTGCTGAGAACATCGCAACCCTAGCGTCCCTGTTTTATGCAAAGTTTTCAAAATTCTAAAACCCAAGGTTGAAATATGTTCCTTCCTCAGCCTTAATCGCTCAAATACAGAAATCAACAGCGCATTCGACACCAGTACCAACTCTATTCTACTCTCTCGACTGAGCTCGGTTGCGAGTTGGCACGCTCGAATTCACAAAAAGAAAATAATTAACTTATAATTACTCGACATGTGCTCTGCGTAAACATTGTAATTTTTAGAGTCAATACCATTACAATGTACACACAAGATCATTTCATACATTTACTTTTAACCTTTTTTCTTTTCTCTTTATTCCTAAAAAAAAAAAAAAAAAAAAAAAAAAAAAAAAAAATCAAAATTTGATGAATGTTTATAAATGTTTCGAAAATTCACAGATACAGAGGGTGGCTTCTGAGTTTACAATTTGACTAAACCTAATCTGAACCTCAACTCAACCAGCTCTCTGGACTTCTAGCGTTAAACTTCCGGTCATTGGATGTCAAGTGTCGACGGAATGCCTGCATTTCTCTTCTTGAAGCACTAAATCAATCTATGTACGAAGGTTATTAACCATTCCAAAGTTATCATCTCCACAATTCCTGGAATTTGAGATGCCAAAAGAGGTAAGAACAGATGAGTTTCGGAGTCTACTCACGCTCTTAAGATGATCATCGGCTTCGGTGACAGTGTGTGTAGGTGCAAGCTTTCTACCGTAGGCAATGATCAAGGGATAGATGATCCAGCGGTACCTTCTGGCACCAGCTAAGACTCCAACCTAAGCAGCTGCATCTTCGCCTTCGCGAGATTTAAAGCCGCACTCGAGTCTTATTGCCGCCAGGAGTTCGGGAGACACGGCACCCTGAGAAGAAGCAATTTTCCCTGTGTTACTTCCATTACGGCGAGGATTTTCCCCTGCGCCCCAGCCCCTGTAAAGTATAACTTTGCTAGGCTCCTGGGAGACTAAAACCGCACCTGTTGCTTGCTATGAGAGAGGCAAAAAGAGAGAGATCAGCAATTTATAATGTAAGCAAAGAAAAACGAGGGGGATAAGAGAAATAGGAGGAACTTGGGCGCGCACACCTCCAGTTTGAAAACAACTTCCCTGACCGAAGTTCCTTTTGCTCTGCCCTTGACGTTCACTATCGCAAGAGGGTGCTTCTCAAAGTGCGCCTTGATTGTTTTAGCAACACCAGTTACAATGTTGCTCCTTCCTAAAAGGTGATAACAGAAGCTAAGTACTTAAAGTTTCTTACCAAGAAAACAACCGTTTTAGCAAATTATAGATGAACACGAAGAGGTAAACCGGAAAACATAAAGTGGTTATAAAATTACCAACTGCTATCACAGGGCGGTTTTTCATCTTGAGGGCTTGTTTTCGCAGAAGCAGCCTCTCATTGTTGGAAAGATGAACCACCTTCGAGGGCCTCTCATTAAAATTCTTTCTTACCAGTACTGGGTCTGATGGTTCTGATTCACTATTGCCAGGTCTGCGTGATGAGTCCCTGGCCTCATTATCAGAAATGCGACGATGTTTGACCACAGTTGCTGAACTGCTCAAACGGTTTGTCTGAAACCACATAAATCATACAACATAAGAAGTTTCCAACCTAGAATATAAACATGCATAGAAATTCATGACAATTGATATTTACCGAGAAAGATTTAGAGACGGGGACTCCCTCCTCTCCATTTACATCCTTGAGCAAATTTGCATGCACTTCATTTCTAGTTGGTTCACTGGAAGATACTGGCTCAGCTTTACCATTTTCATCCTCACCCCAGATCGAAGAGAAAGTAAGGACTTTATCCTGTTGTGTGGCTACCTGACCGTTTACTACAGTGCCCGTTCTATCTTCCAATTTCATGGGAGTCACATTAACTTCTTGTTTGTTTCTAGCCTTAACAAATACGATGTACACTGTTTCAGATACCGCTCTTCGAAGCTGCAGAAGATACTAAGGAGTTACTAAATATAAACACGCATAGATGTAGATATTACCAGAACATCTTCGGGACAACACGTAGATGGGAAGTCTTCAACTTCTCCATTTATATCCTTGAGTGAATTTGCACGACTTTCATATGTAACTGATTCATTTGAAGATCCTGTCTCAACTGTACTAGTGTCATCCTCTTCATTTGTAACTGATTCATTTGAAGATCCTGGCTCAACTTTCCCAGATTCATCCTCGTCACAGGTCGGAGAGAAACTCGTCATATTGTCTTGTTGCGTGGCTAATTGACCGTTCACAACAGGTGCCACTCCATCATTCAAACTTATGGGAATCACATGAGCTTCTTGTTTGTCTCTAGCCTTGAATGATACAAAATGCACTATTTCAGACCGCACTTCGGAAGAAGGTACTAAGGAGGTGGTAAATATTTAAATAGAATGAAAACATCTGACAAATTAGCATAGTATTTACTATGTAGATTGACATTCACTTCATGACAAGCAGGTTTTACAGAATGAGAGAGAACCATGTTAAATTCAGTATTTGATCTCAAACGTTATTCGGACTTTACAACGTTTGCCTCTTCAAAACTATTAACTTTAGCTCAGTTTATTACTTAATTTGGTTTGAAGCCCATGGAAGTATATAAACATGAGATAACTCACCAATTGAGTTCTTGATTCGTTAACCGAGTGCGTATTGTCTGATTCCTTGTCTTTATTCTATTTCAAGAAAAACATAGCACAATTTGCCTCACTTTGAATGGGAACAACGGACATAAAATTTTGATAGAAACTGATAAAACAGAATTATAAATACCCAGGACAACTCACCAATTGAAGCTTCAATTCAGCTATGTTTTCGTTAAGCTTTAAAACATGAAGTTTCAAAGACTGCACGTCAAAGCAGGAAACAAACAAAAAGGAATCAGATGATGAAGTAGTTATGACGATGGGGAAATTTTAAAACGGAAAATAGACAAATTAGTTTAGTTATAGATAAAAAAATAAAATAAAAAGAAAGAAAGTAGATTGAGCCAAGATCCTTGAATAAGGGATTCCATAGCAGTGAAACTATAGGTGTATACTTTATTAACATATTTCCAACCAAAAGCACCTTTATCATCAGGTTTCAGGGGAGATGACTTTGTATGTTAAAAGTACTTGATAGTATATGATGGAATAAGATCACTATGTCATTAATCCAGTCTCTTTGAACTAGGCGGATTCCTTTTCCAAATGCAGCGTTTTGGGTTGCAGGAGGCTGGTTGGTAATGACAAATAGCTTAAATGCACGTGAGCAGATAGAAAATCCAATTTTACCTCACGACGCTGTGCCTCAATAGAACGTTTCATTGCTTCTCTTTTAGTCAGAAGTGTCTGAGGTCTCAAAGAAGCAGGCCTGCTATAATTTTTTCCGCGATACACAATAATTGCATAACCCTTACTCACTCTCTCCACTGCCACTAGTATCCCACCACTTTCTGCCTCTAAGGTTTGTGCTACTTGGTGAACAGCTTCGATGCTTTTCTCATTAGATATTATCTTAACGAGTTCCCTGTACTTCCAATGAAGATGCATGTTTTCAATTGTTCCATCAAATACTCCTCGCCTTCCTGAGCATCAAAATATAAGTTAAAACCACTTCTAAAGGAACTAGATATTTTGATAGATTTCCAATATGACCTATGAGTTAATTCAAAAGAACAAAATAATCAGGTAACAAGCAAAAAATAGTGAGTTCAAGAGAGAGAAGATGGCAACTCACCCATCAGTAGGAAAGGCTTCATTCTCAAGCCAACCTTCCTTAGCATATATCTTTCTTCTTTAGTAATACCTTCTTTATCTATTTCCGGTTGTTGGGGGTTCGCTGCGTTCTCCAGATCCGCTAGAAGTTTTTCTGCCTTTACTCTCTTTTCTAAAGCCTGTTGATTACAGATATGCCATTTGTAACACACAAAACAGCCAAAGCAGAGAATTCACCTAACTGTAGCATCTCAATGAAATCATACCATGGACAATTTAATGCTAGTCCTATCGACAGCTGCCTCGGTAGACTTTAGCTTTCTTGCGGATGGAAGCCCCATTTTATGATCATCGATCCAGACATGTTTATTTTCTGGCTCGGTACTGGGTTCAAGATCCTGTCTAGATGGAACTGAGGTACTACGCTCAACACGTATTGCAAGCCTCCTCCGCTCTTCTATTGCAGACGAAACTGCAGGTGGCAGAAAATCCTTTCCCCTATACAAAACTATAAATTCCCTGTCCCGAGCAAGCAGAGTTCCGCCAGTCAGCCTCTGCAACAGAGTACATTTAATTAAAAGTAGCAATCGTCACAAAGTCTTCCAACATGAATGTATGATAATTAAAGAAGAAGTCCCCATTCAAATCAATTTAAATGTAAATTGACTGGACAAGCAGTTTATTCTAGTTATAATAGAAAAGTAAGACTGAAGAGAAATTCCTAGCTTATCTTCAACCTTTAACTCTTCAGCCATCATCTCGCTGTTAGTGTTCTGTACCCCTCTTTTAACAGCTATTTTGGCAATCTCACATTTTTCCCAGAGTTTGACAATGGAAGCAGCCAAACCCTGAAGATTTCTATTTCTGCCTGTAAACAAGAAAAAATTTAAAAAATTATAGTAAATAAACACTGGCCAGAAAACAAGAGTTATAAAAGCTTAAGCCAAACTCACCCAATGCAAAATGACATGGTAAGGGTCGGCCGAGTCTTCTTATTGTGGTCATTTCATCATCTGTTAGTTTAGGCTTCAGACCATAGGGAAGAAGGCGGAAAGGTTTCCTGTATCCAGGAACAATGGCTGGTAGAAGGTCAGCATCAACGGGAAGAGGTTCGTAACCCCACCAATCAGTAAACCGCGGCCCCAGTCCCTCTAACATGCTGTCATTTTCTTCTGAAAGTTGTGCCTCGCCTGGAAGTTGAAACCGAACTCTACCTGGCAAACCAACACCTTGTACTAATGCTGGTTGAGCTTGTTCATAGCTTGTACTTGGTACTATAGCAGAGTTTACATCATTTTTGCTGGATGTACCACTCTCATTTCCTCCATCATTGATGTGTGTATCAGGTAGTGCATTAGAGTTAGCCTCACTCATTGAATCTTCGCAAACATTGTCACGCAAAAAGTATGGATACTTATAGTTCACCCCCCTATACAAAATTATCTTACTTCCAGCCCTCCAGACAACCAGCCCTCCAGTTTTTCTCTGAGAATGTCAGGACAAGGGATATTACCAACCTGTTAATCCAACCAGAGTGTTGCTTTTGTACTAGATTATGCGTTCGTTTGGAAGTGATTTTAAAATAACTAAATGCGCTTTTAGAGAAAATGTTTTTGGGTTCAAAAATCACTTGAAGTGCTTTCTGCAACTTCAAATGCTTTTTCAGGATTCACTTGCGTTTTACTAAGGATTGGTTCCAAAAATAATTTCATCAAAAGCGCTTCTGGTAATATTGGATAAAAAATGTAACTGTTTATGGGTCATAGAAAGTGCTTCTGGGAAAGCACTACGAAGTGCCTTTCCAAGAAAGTGTTTCTAATTAAAGCACTTCTAGTAAAAGCACTTATAACCAGAAGAGCAAGCAGTCCCAAATGGGCAATGTCAAGTCACTCAAATCGATAGCAAGTATAAACAATCATTGCACAAGTCAAAAACAAAAACATTGAGTGATTCAAATAACTAGTGAAAATTGAAGCCTAACCTCCAACAAGTCATGAGTCCTCTTCATGTTCAACCTACACAAATCCTCACACACAATCTTCACAACCTCCGACCGCCGCCAGTTCTCGTGAATCCCATTCACAATCCCTTCAGTAATCCCAGCCTTCCCAATCTTCAGCTTCTTCCTCAGCCCAAGCCCAACCGTCGTCAGCCGCCTCAACTCACCCTTCCCCAAGCTCAGCTCCGCCAATGTCGGAACCCTCCTCTCCCCCTTCCCCTTCCTCTCCTCCCTCTCTAATTCCTTCTGCTTCTTCACCTCCCGCCTCAACTCATGAAACCTCGCAATCGCTCCGCCGGTACCCGGTTCTGGGACCGGGTTCTCGGGCGTGCTCCAGCTTGCATCGAGCGTGTGCCCGACCCGGTACTTGGGCAATTTCTCCGGAATCGGAACAAAGATTTTCCCGGCAGACTTCGTATCGGGCTGCCTGTCGGGATTTTGGGTGCTCTCGGTGAACCCGAGGCTTTGGAGCTTCTCGGCGATTCTCTGAATGGCAGACTTGGGCGCAAGTGTTTTGGTGTCGGCGGCGGAGCTCCGAATTGTGAATTTAGAGGATTTAGGATTTTGGGAGGGGAGGGCTCTGGGAAAGGAAAAGAAGGGAGAGAGTGATGGGTGGTCGGTTATGGTTTTTGGCGGGAAGCGTGAAGTGGTAAGGTGAGTTGCAGAGAGACTCATCGGCGGCGACATTTCGTTGCTCAGCTCTCCGACGGTTGCAGGGTATCAAGTTTCAAGCGGGTGAACGTTTACGAGCCAATTTTTAACGACCATCTATCTCTATCCTCAAATCACGTGACACGCGCGTGAAATCCCACGAAAAGGAAAGAATTGAGACCATCCGTCTGCAGGTAACACGGTCCGGTACATCAAGACTAACAATACAATTTATTGAAATTTTTTTATTTCAAGTTTCTAATCAATTGTATTATGACACTTAATATATCAAGTTACATTTCCGGCATTGCAAAATTTCTCCCTAAATCAAAGCCATATGACTTTTCTATATCTAGTAAGAAAGGCCAAGATCAACAATTATTCCAATAATCTTTTTGTTAGAACGAGGGTAAAACAATTTTAGATAATGCTGTGTTTGCTAAGGGTTACTAAGTGAACGCCTTCAAAAATCTGTGAAAATTCATACAGGTCATTGCGTGAATCGAATCGAGATCCTCTCCAAATCTCGCAGTCGAGAGCTGAAGGATAGAGAAATCTGGACTACTCATTTTAAATCAACCACAAATCATCATTACAAAGAGCGAGTTGCATTTTAAGCTTAAACCACAGAAAGCAGAAAGAAAAAAACAGTTCCTTGTACAGACAAATTATGCGCATTTGCGTGAACGATTTACAGAACTTACATGGATGATTATATATAATTACAATTGTCTCCTGTGATTTACAACAGAGTTATTATGCACAATTTGAATGCAGATCCATCCAGCTCATAAACATACAAGAGGAATTACAGTTAGAACACGAGTAATCCTCGAATCAAGGCGTTCTCTGTCCTGTAGATTGCAGAGATTCGTTTTCAGTAAGTCGAAAAGCAAACATAAAACTTTTAAATTGAAGACTTGAAGACGTGAAAGTAAGTTTTTTCATTCAGATATGATAGCATGAGGCTACGTTTTAGCTATTGCGAACGAGATATGCTTTAACACTCACGTTTTGAGATGAAGGTACTGATCGACTGTGAGAGGTTTTGGACCGCCAAACCAATCGATCAGAAAGATATTCTCGATGTCTAATTTGAAGAACTGGAAGTTGTGATCCTTGGGCCAGTCTGTTAACCATCCAACCAAAACAAAAATCACTTAATTAGCTGAGCAAGAGATAAAACGAAAAACTGAAATTACGAAAGAACCGCAGGTGGTGTGTGATATTTGTGTATTTAGTATTACCCTTCATCTCCGGATGCTTTGTGAACAAGGCACTTATAGCAAATTCTGTTTCTTTGGGATCCGCAAGCTTCAGCTGCAAATATATCATGCATCCCAGGTTAGCGATAATTAATGCGATTTATCCTCCTCCTCGGGATAATATGGATAATAAATAAATTCTATGGTGCAACACACCTTCCCGTTAAGTGTAAGCTTTGCACAAGTGGGATTCTCTGGGTCTCTCTTGCCGCAGGTTCCAATAGGATGCTCACTAATTGTCAACGAAGCTCTTGGATCATTCAATGCGTTTCTTGCAGTCGGATCAAGAGTTGTCAAGTAGAAGTAAGGGATACCACGGCCGTTTCCAGGTTCTCCATCGCTAAATGAAACCACATTCCTGCATCGTATTTTCAAAATTATTTTATCCGAGAAACATCATAGTTGTTGTAGTGATATGGAGGTTTCATTAACCATTTGAGATACAAGAGTTTGAGGCAAACATAGAGCGCTATTGTGTGGAAAGGCATAACAAATGGATCTTTTCAAACAAGAATCGCAGAGCGAAGAAAACTTCATTATGCAATACGCACACTGTCCTACTGGTGGTAATTTTCTTCTTTATGTAAACTCGATCCTCCTACAGGGCACAAGTACTAAGACAAAGAAAGGAAACTAAACATTAGGATTGTATGTCTTGCCTCAAGTGAACCCTGCAAAATATTTCGCTTTTGCAGTTGTACCTAAACTTGTACTTATGAGGGCGGAAACTAGACATAAATACTAGCATTAGCATTCGGTAGTATATCTAACGCGATCATATATATAACAAGAAAAAATAAGAAATCTTACCCGAAGGGTGCTCCTCCCAATTCACTTGAGATAGTACTGTGAAAGAAAAACAAATCACAAGCAAGCATCAAATGTCTAAGCTTCCAAACAAAAATATTTTTCTTACAAAAACTTAGTCGATATTTTTCAAGGAGCACTTGGGATTTTAAAGAAAATATCAACTACTTTCTAATGAAAACACTTCTAACATACGGCTCGTTTGGAACTGCTTTTAAAATAACAGAAAACGGTTTTTGTGAAAATGTTTTTGGAACCAATCTTTAGGAAAAATGCATGTGAATCCTGCAAAAGAACTTGAAATGCTTCCTACAAGAATCACATAACTGGAACCCAGAAACTACTTTTGGAACTCAAAAACATTTCTGGCTTTCAGTCATTTGAAATTGAATTCTAAAAGAGTTTATAAACACTTATGAACTAAAGTGCTTCTTAGATAAGCAATCATAAACGACCCCAACAAGTGCTTCCGTAACCAGAAGCACTTTTAATTCTTACTGTCGCTAAAAGCACTTTCTAAGAACCAATTTACAAGCAAGTAAAATTCTACAACACCCAAACATGTTTGAATTTCATCACAAACACATGAGCTTCGAAATCAGATCTCCAATTTGACCAATAAGAACCAAATTAAAATCACACTAATTTGGTTCTCTAATCAGCAAACATAATCATAGCCAAAAAGCCCCCAAATTAACCGAAAGCAATCTTCCCACGACAGTAAAAAGTTAAAAAACCAACAGAAACAACACGAAATTACGAGAAGAAAGTAAAGAGATTCTTACTTCAAGACGCCCCAGGAATTCTGAGCGACCAACCAACGAGCAGTGGCGGCAGCATTTTCCGGGTCGGGTTTCTTCAGCAAGAGAACCCGCCCATCCACAGGCAGTTGGATACCCGACAGTAGAGAAACCAAGTAGACTGCGAACACGAAGTGAACAAGCCCTTTGATCATCGACGTCATCGTCATCGGGCACTGTCTGTTTTTTGTTGCGGTCTTTGTGCAGAGAGAGGAAAAGAAGGAGATAATACTGTACGGGCATGTGCAATTTATACCCGTAATCTTACGGGCTGACCGACCCCCCAACTACCAGTTGTGAGGGCTCGCCATACAGGGAGGTGTATCCTCTGCAAGCGGGTGTAGCGGATATAACCGCCGGTCTCTCTTTTTCTTCTTTTCTGTTTTTGTCAAAATTTCTTATTTTCCTCATAAACAGTATAGATAGGTTTGAAAATCTGATCTTGTTGTTTTCGTATCATATTCATTATCTTAACGAGTTGTGTTGTATTGAACCTATTATCTAAATGGGTCTTAATATGTAACCCAATGACGACTCGAAAAGTTAACTAGTTGTGTTGTTTCATGTCGAGTTAACGAGTTATGCAGGATATTGCTATGCTTAATGTCTAGGTCTGACATACAGTATTTTATTGAGTTCTTAACAGGTGATTCGATAATGACCTTACATGTTAATGAGTTTTAATGGATTACCCGTTAATGACCCAACTCATTAACTAATTGACCTGAAACTCGTTATTTTTATGGCATTTCATTTTACGTCAGATAACTGGTTGTCTAAGAAATTGCTAGCTCTAAATAAATAGATGCAAATAAATCTTCAAATTTATTAAAAAAATGAGATGTCTTCAGAAATATTCTAAAAAATGGAAAAAAAAAAGTGGAAAATTAAAATTAAGAAAAAAAGTTGCAAGGATGACCGAAGAGTTTGCATGCGCTTGATTGTAGCTTCTTCCTGGCCCGTGAGTGGGTCCCCCAGCATGGTTTTGGGCCTTATCCGTTATCACTTTAATTCTGAATAATGCCTCTATCTACCTTATCCGGCCCACGTTTTTTCTCATCTGGCTTTTTGTTTTCTTATCCATTTTTATTCACTTTATTTATTTTTGGAGAAATTCACATCAATTGTCCACTTGGAACTTATACAACACTAACAGGTCAAGGACCCACAACCATAAGCGTGTCAAGCAATCAGAGAGACAGGTCACTTGTTCACTCCTAACATCACCGGTATCATCCCAGATTAAAGACTTATTGATAGGTGTTGACTTTAAGGAAGGGATCCCCATATTTTTATAAAAATGAGGATTAGTTGTGGGGTTCATATCATATCAAACTTTAACGATCCGAACTGTATATTTTTCAAGTTGCACCTCATAGATCATCTTTGTAAAATATTAGCTAAATCATAAATGTTTAAGACATCTAATTAAGTTCATTAGAAATTAACGAACACTTTGTTATATAAGAAACATTGAAATTTTATCTTGATCATTAAATAGGCAAATAGTTTCAGATTGAATTAAATTTTTGCAAGGATGATCTATGGATCGAAACTTAAAAAATAGACGGTTCAAATCATTGAAATTTGATGTGAAGTGAGCCTCATACCTAATCTCCATGTTTTGAAAAAAATGAGAATCCCTTTACATAAAAGGTCTGTTTCTTAATTTTCCGATCTGAGACTTATATTCAACAAAACACACAAATATTTGTCGAGTTCAGAATGGGCCAACAACAAATCAAGAAGCCCATAAGTGCTGGGCTTCACAACTGGACTTGACCGCAAAACAGTTGGACTAACGGAAGCCCACCCAGCTAGTCCACAGGTTCGCGGAAGCAGCGGAGAGCACATTCCGAAATGCAAATAGTCTAACCGAAAAGTCAGATTCCTCCGAGAATTGTCAGCGGAAACATCATCATCGATTAAACAATTCCGAAAGAGTCCGACATGTCGACGCACGCCAGCAACACCAACCACCCGACCGCCTCAGAAATCCGAACCCTCCGTTGGAATTGGAGCCCCTCAACGTCTCTGCACTGACAAGGTAAAAAAAAAAACACCAATCCGAAGATCAAGCACATGGGGTTTCTCACCTTCGCCGCCGCAGGCGGCGGCCTGATCTTGATAGGCGCGTACGAAGCCATTTCCTCCTCAATCCAAAACCAAGATTCAGATTCATCTCCGCCGTCGCCGCCTCAACCTCCGATTCGTCCCCCGATGGCGCAGTCGAAAGCGAAAACCCAGTCTCTGTCGTCGTCGATTTATTACCTGGCCGCCGCCGTTATTTCGTTGCTGTTCATCTTGAACTCTTTGGTTTCGTTCTTTGACGCGCTGGACTCAGCGGATCCAGTCGGCTCAGCTATGCAATTGCAAGTGCTGGCGATCGCGTCGCTGTTCTTGCTCTACGCAATTACGGGTCTTGTGGTAAATTTCACGAATTCAGCCCTACCTTGTTCGTTGCTTAGTTTGGTCGGTCTTTTCGCTTTTGTTGAAGAATTTTTAATGTTTTACATGCAAAGAAAAGACACTTTCGGAATCGAAAATCGGTACTTTGATCTGCTGCTTGTGCCGATTGCTGTGTGTATATTTTCTACAATGCTTGAATTCAACAACCCCAAATCGAATTATCCGAAATTGGCTCGTGGGGTTGGGCTGGTTCTGCAGGGAATGTGGTTTCTGCAAATGGGTATTTCTTTGTACACCAACTTCGTGGCGCACGGATGCTCGTTGCACGAAAAGAGTAGAGGGAATTACACTGTGAAATGCAAGGGGCACCCTGAGTATCACAGGGCTAGAGCCATCGTCACGCTTCAGTTTAACTGCCATCTTGCTTTTATGGTGGTTGTGGTTGTGGGAGTGTACTCGATTATTGCTAGGAAGTGTGGTGGATTTCGGGGTGATGTTTCGCACTATAAACCGCTTGGCGCAGAGATACATCAGTTTGATAATCAGAGCCAATTTACTTTGGATTCTGATGATGGCGATGATGAGATTAAAGAGGAGGGGAATTCGGCAATGCAGAAAGCCGGCGAAGTGGAATTGGGTGTCAACGGTTATGGTTCTCATAAGTGAGGTATATCTTACCAAATTTTGATCTGCTGAATCTAGAACTTCATTTTTTGAACCCTTAGAATTTATAAGCGAGTTGGAAGACTCTTCTTCCGGTTTCGTGCTGCATTTATGCATTCAGTTTCAACAGACTTCCTGAACTTGATTAGCGTTGTTGGCAGGGTGAAATACTGATAAGTAGTTCTTTGTAACATTCATATAGATAGATAGTCTTTATGGGTGAGCTCAGCTTGTATGGTTGATGAGTAGGGATTTGGAAAATGATGTAGCAGTTCTTCAATCTTTGATCTCAAATGGCATTAAGTTTCATAAATCTTTTCTAAATTGAGATCGTGAAAGTGAATCGATGTCGGGTTTTTTTATTTAGCGTTCCAAGTTTCATCAGTTTTGTAAAATGTTAAGCAATATGGATTGCCAATTTAATTTTCTTCAGTAGTTGTGTTGGTAATCTTTTATCATGTAACTCAATTCGATTTCGCTGCTGAGTTCAGTTGCATCTTATGTACATTCTCTTGGAATCGACATAAGTTCTTCGTACGAAGGACATATAGGAATATTTGTTAGTATATAAGTAGTATTTTTGGTGTTTAAGCTGCAAGATTGCACAGGACCAGGTTCAGTATTTAACTTTCATGGTTAGCTAACAAGTTTCCGAATTGCGGATTCAGAAGGACCTTACGAAACTCCACCTTTTTGTTTGGTTTTCTTCAATTTCCTGGATTTTCTTCATGACTTCTTGCCTACTCTACTCTGTGATCGGAGTAGCGTAAACATGGTTGGGTTTGGTAGTCCATTCCGTATGGATCTACGAAGGCAAATTTTCTCTGAGACGATGTTAAGTCATTCATGCTTTGTGCCCCTATATAACGGATTAGGATTCTATCCCCTCCTCTTTCCATCCCTGTCCATCCCCTGCTCTCACTCTCTATTTTGTCTTTCCCTTTCTATAAAAATTTAATATAAGATGTTGACGTAGCTTAACCGTTTAAATGGAAGGGGAGGGAAGGAGAGGGAAAAAAAGAGGGGAGAGAATCCTTCTTCCTATATAACGAACACTGACCAAACTTGCATAAGGGTACAGTCAATTTGTTACTTGTTTTGTAGTTGTACAACAGAAACAAACAAGGTATGAGGTACTCCTGTGCATATCTGGGTTTACTGCTTGAAAGCTGCAAGTTCCCAGAAAAGTGGCAAATTGAAGCCGTTCCCACCGTTTGTTTCTTACTAACCAGAAAACAAAATTGGCTTAAATGAATATAAATTAATAAATTAATTGTTAAACTCGTAAAAAAAATATTATCGGCACTGCAAAAATAATATTTTGCAGCTAAACTTTCTATAATTAGAAAAAAAAAATCATTGTGAAGAATGTAGAATGAGGTTTTTAGAGTGTTAATAACAGTTAAAAAAAATGTCAACATTAATTATTGGCAACATAGAGAACAAACATGACATAACTATATGATGTCGGCGCTTGTTTTTATAACTATCACGCGGTGGTCTGGTGGTTGGAGCGAATTTCAGGTTTGGATATCACCAGGCTCATATTGGATTCGATTCCTGGTGCTACTGAAACACACGATGGTAGCTACGAGATGGTAGCTCAGCTGGTCCCTTTTTTTCATTAAAAAAAAAATTGGTCTTTTTAAAAATGATTATTTTCGGTAATTTTAGAAATCTAATGTGGTTACACCTGCATGTCACTCGTGAACATATTCCAAATTCAAGTGCATGGATTTGTCAAAAAGAAAATTGAATGTATTTGTAAGAAATGTGCCCAAAACGGCGTTTTAACTCGCACCCAAAATCATCTCTGAGCTCTAATTGAGAAATTGGAAGACACATTAGAAATGTTTAAAGGGAAATGCTAAGGATATTCACGTAAAGTCGCATTTTTTATGAACTCTCTTTCATTTTACAGTTTAACGTCAATTCTAGTGTCAAAATTATTTTATTATAAAAAAATATGATGTGGCAAAGAATTCATAAAGAGTTACACTTTTAAAAGAGTCTCATCTTTCTCATCCGTTGTGGTACTTATACGCCTTATTCTTGTAGAGTGTATGACCCTTCGTCTTTTGTGTTTACAGGTGGACATTCTGCTCCAAAATAGTTAATACCTTTTAATTTTTTTTTTTTTTTTAAATTTTAAAGGTTAGACCTTGCTTTAATCTTCCACCAATCACTCCCCCAGAATGATTAGTTTATATACCTAACTTATAAGAGTGGGTCTACATCTTAAAATTGTACTTGTCTTGTTCTTAGTTTTTTCTTTAAGGTCATCGTTTCTCGAACCTCAAAAGACCTCGTTACAGTCAAAGTCATTATCATATTACAATGGAAGACCCAACTCAATCTTGATTTAATTAGCAATTAATTAACGAGAGTTTTATCATTAATTATAACTCTGCAATTTTGTTATAGTAATATAAGTATTACTATTTTGACAAAATATATATATACATATACATATATATATATACATATATATACATATATATATATATATACGTAGTATTACTATATCGCTTTCAATTTCATTGATATTTTTCTATTACCTACTGAGTTTTTCCCCCAACATATACAAATTACCAATGAGATTCTTCTAACTTCCTGAATGTAGCCTAATTTATGGTGAGCTACGTACATTTTGTATCTACTTCTATACTGTTATCTTTTTACATATCATCATCACTTAGTGACCGAATCACCCTCGCGAAGGTCACTACACCACACTTTACGTTGACCAAAAAATCCACTAGATTTTGTGCATCAATAGATACTTTTTAAGAAATATGTGGATGTCCAGCCTTCTATTTGTTGAACGTGTTAACATGTCTAGCCTTCTATTTGTTGAACGTGTTAACTTTGATGTTTAAGGAACACGACTATATTATGCAACGATCATGTTCTGCTGAACAACTTTCCCAATTCCTAATTCGGTAGTAAATCTTTGTGAAACTCCACTGCATCTAATGTATAGTCAATTTGTTTTGTATTTACAGTCAATTCTGTATATATCCTGCAATTTCCCAAGAAAATTATGCATGGAAAACCCAAGTCATTTCCACCATTTGTTTCTTATTAAACAGCAAACAAAAGGGCAACTTGAATATGATACGTTAATTACGATAATCTGTGAACTTATATTGTCAACTGATTTTACGATGGATGTTCAATTTTTTTTATGGTATAGGAGCATGTTGTCTTACATGTGAAACCCAATAACCGCACATGCTCCAAGTCATCCAATTAGCATTGGCTATGTATTAAGCTTGAAAAATCTCCACACAAGAGAGGGTGTGTGTTAGAGAAATTTGATAACATATGGGTTATGAATATAATAAAGGATGACAGAGTGCTTCAAGACACGTGTAAATACAAATGTTTCTTACTCTATTTACCGCACATGTAGTGTGCAGAGGGTATATAGGAATATGCTTGTTACAATTGATATACATATTTTTTTTTCTTTTGCTTTTAATATCTTAAGTCTTGTACAATGTCTAGGATTGAATTGATTGAAATAGAATTGTCACTAAACTTGTCAATCTATGTTGAAAGAAAATTAGACAGCCAAGTAAAAACCTTGTCCAAGTTTTTAGGTTAAAAATGTATTAGTTCTCCCCATTCTACTTTTTTATTTATTTTTAATTATGAAGTAAATTGTTCTTCCTTTAATTTGAACAAAATATAAAAATTACTATCCATTTCTTCGTAGCTAGCAATTCATCCAACCAAAGCATATCCTAAACGCCAACCCCAAACTTCATACCACCGTAAACCAAAGAAGCTCTATTTCATTTAAATCTTTTATTTTGCCACAATTTCTAGAAGAGTTTTTTTATTGTGATTGGAACACTGGGTGGTGCGTCATATGTCGCGATGCAAGTGGAGAGAAGTTTTTTTTTTCAAGTGTCATTCCACTTGTATAATGACATATGACAATATGTACCTCCATTTTTTCTATGATACTTCCATAGACTTGACCAGAAAATCCTAATTTGCTGCATATGTGGGGGCCTTTTCTCTCTCATGCCTTGAGGTTAAATATATCCATAGGGTAATATGCTAGGGAAACAAAATTTTGTAAACCAAAGGATGTGAATGTTGATGTTTGAATTATTAATTAAGAATTTAGTTTAAAAATTTGGTATCTCTACCATTATCCTTCTCGATATTAATATGTTCTCTAGTTATAATTTAGGTCTCACCTTCCAACAGTCTCTCTTTGTAGTGACTAGTTTTATACGATCTAATAAGAATAAGTCTCCAAATTTTTTTCCTCGGATATTTTTTCCAGGGTCATCATCTCGAACCTCAAGACTTGGGCACAGTCAAAGTCATGATCATATAGCTATGAAACCCCAGCTCAATCTCAATTTCGACATTAATAATGAGGACTTATGGGTGCTCATTAGACCTATAAATAGACCTCCAAATGCAAAGCTTTTGCAACATCCTGAATCTGCTTAATCATAAGTGCTTTACTAGTATAATCAATGGCATCACAAAACACCCTTTCTCTCTTCACAGTCACTCTCCTCGTCCTCCTTTCTCTCCTCTCCCAAGCAACATCGTCAGAAACACACAACCAAACAACTTCACCATTCGAGTTCCTTAACCATCTCAAGGGCTGTCACAAGGGTGACAAAGTCCAAGGCATCCAAGACCTAAAAAAGTACCTTGAAAAATTTGGATATTTGAATAGCTATTCCGATAATGATGACTTCGACGACATCTTGGAGTCGGCGATCAAAACCTACCAAGTCAATTACCACCTCAAGGCTACCGGAACCTTGGATGCCAAAACAGTGTCGAGAATGACGATGCCACGGTGTGGTGTCCCAGATATCATTAATGGTACCACCTCCATGCGATCGGGAAAGAAAAGGCAACCTCATCACCGTGGCGGAAATGGTTCGACTCACACAGTTGCTCATTTTTCTTTCTTAAACGGAAACCCTAAATGGCCTTCGTCTAAGTACCAACTCACCTATGCTTTTGATCAAAGCACCCCAGCTGAGGCTCAGGCCGCAGTTGCACGAGCTTTTGCAACATGGGCAGGAAACACACACTTCTCGTTCAGTCAAGCCCAAAGCTACGAAAACGCGGATCTGAAGATCAGTTTTGGCAGGGGAAATCATGGAGATGGGAGCCCATTTGACGGCCGAGGTGGGACTCTTGCTCATGCATTTCCACCAACCAATGGGAGATTCCACTACGACGCCGATGAGCCGTGGGCTGTGGGGGCTGTGGAGGGTGCTTATGACTTGGAAACCGTGGCTTTGCATGAAATCGGGCATCTGCTTGGGCTAGGACATAGCTCTGTTGAAGGAGCTGTCATGTCTTCCGGTGTTCGTACTGGATTTACCCAAAGTTTGCATGCGGATGATATTCAAGGAATTAAAGCTTTATATAACACCTGATGATCAGATAATCAAAAGTACAAGAGGATAAATAATTAAAGTTCAGCAAAAGTCAACTTTTCATACTTTTTCTTTCCTTTATCAGATAATTATGGTGCCTCACCTGGAGTGTACTGAGATTTGCAATACATTATTGCATCAATAAAGTTGTAATAGCATATAAATATATATGCTGAAAATTTGATTTCTTTATCAAAGTTATGAATTTTCTTTTTATGTATTTTAATGTTTGATAGTTTTAATAACTTTTAATTTTTTTAGTAAACCATAGATTTGTTATGGTTTGAAGAATAAATTAGTATTGAATTCATCATTTACCAGATTCAAACTTAAGATGCGTCACTTACAAGTGTAGTGAAATATTCAAGACCGTAGCAACTTTGATGATTAAGTTGAAAGATTATATAAGAGCAGGTTCAATATTTTACTTTAGTGTTATTTCCATTTTACTACCCAAACTATGGATGCAAACTGTAAAGCGTAATTGGTCCTAAAGTAGATGAAGCCGGTCCACACGTGTAGATATAAATTTTAAAACAAACAAAAAATGATAATACAGAAGAGGTGATACAAATGTGGTATAAAAAATGTAATGAAAGTAGTATTTTTGGTCAAATGCCAAATTCAACGCTCATAATCCCTTCTCCCTCCAGATGCAAGCATTCTTACAAAGTCTACGCACTTGAAATTAAAAAATACTACTCTTATCACATTTTTCATATGACATTTTTATCATTTCTCCAATAGAGATAGTACCCGCATACATTGGTGGGCCCTATCTATATTAGAAATGTGGTAGAAGTGTTATATGAAAAATGTGATAAGTACAAATTAGTCCTTGAAAATAAATTCAAAATAACTAACACACAAGATATTACATGCCGCCATGCAAATAATTTTCGTCTCAGTTTTAACAGAAAAAGCTATTGTGACCAAAATTGCAAAAGCACACAATAGGACTTAATTTGCCAAAACTGAAATAAGAAAAAATTGCTCAAATTACAGAGACCAAAGCGTAATTTGGCTTATATATTTCTTTTGCTATCGAAGCATCAGTTAGTTTTAGGCTTTTAATATTTTAGGTCTATTTAGCGTCTAGGATTGAATTGAATTGGACTTAAGCCGCTTAGCGCAGAAATACATCAGCTTGATAATCAGAGCCAATTTACTTTGGATTATGATGAAGGGGATGATGAGATCAAAGAGGAGGGGAATTTGGCAATGCATATAGCCGGCGAAGTGGAATTGGGTGTCAACGGTTATGGTTCTCATAAGTGAGGTATATCTTACCAAATTTTGATATGTTGAATGTAGAACTCCAATTTTTTTTTACCCTTATAACTTATAAGCGAGTTGGAAGACTCTTCTTCTGGTTTCGTGCTGCATTTATGCATTCAGTTTCAACCAACTTCCTGAACTCTATTATCGTTGTTGGCAGGTGAAATACTGAATGTTAAAGTAGTTCTTTGTAACTTCTCTATAGCTAGATATTCTTTATGGATGATCTCAGCTTATATGGATAATGAGTAGGGATTTGGAAAATGATGTAACAGTTCTTCAATCCTTGATAAACTGAGATTTTGAAAGTGAATCGTGTAAAGTTATGTGAATGGCAATGTGTGACAATTGGTTTACTTGAGGAACAAATCATTTGATTATTCAGTGATGTGCAATTCGAGTAAATTAAGAGTCCTAATTAGGTAAGAACTGTGGAGTCTTAAATCATTGCAGCTATCTAGGAGGATCATCTAGAGGTTCAAATACAAAGATATTGCATCATGATAGGACTCAATCAAGGTGATAGGGTTGACCTTCTTAGTTGTTAATAGGCCGGCTAATAAGGAACCCTAATGGTATATAAATACTAGGTTAAGTCCCTACTTCCATATGTTAAATTCCTCATAATACTAAAACCTATTCATATAGTAGAGGGATATTTTGGAGTATTGGAAGGAGAAGACAACCTAGAGTTCATCAATGGCTTAATCTTCATAACCATGTCTTCTGAATTCTACAGATAAGTTCAATATAATTAGTCGATCTCTATTTCATATATATTGATTTGATTTATTTGTGATCCTAATGTCTTGTTGTTATGATTTCAGATTAATATGTTTGCCCAAAAACGATGATGTTGTAGGGCATGTATGAAGCCAACTCTAATCCTCAAAAGGGCAGCACCCAAGATATCCATGGACATTCACCGAAGTTCGAAAGATCAACATCTAAAGTATTCATGGACGTTCACTGAAGTTCCGGGGGTCAGCTCCTCAATGCATCGGCCACTGGTATGAGGTAATCTTTTGTACATATCTGGGTTGAATACTTGCAAGCTGCAAGTTCCCAGAAAAGTGGCAAATTGAAGCCATTCTCAACGTTTGTTTCCTACTAACCAGAAAAAAAATTGGCTAAATTGAATATATATTAATAAATCTTAATTGTTAAACTCGTCAAATTATTCTCGATCAAAAAAAAAAAAAAAGTTATTGGTACTGCAGAAATATAATTTTGCATCCAAACTTTCTATAATTAAAAAACAATACACTTGTAAGGAGTGTAAAATGAAATTTTTGGAATACTAGTAACAGTTTAAAAAAAAATATATATATCAACATTAATTATTGACGACATAGAGAATAATCACAGATGATATAAGATGTCAGCCCTTTCTTTTTTATAACTATCACGTGATGGCCTAGTGGTTGGAGCAGCTTTCAGGACTGTATTTCATACAGCTCATTCTGGATTTGATTCCTAGTACTAGTGAAATACTCGATGGTCGCTACGAGGTGGTTGAAATGCCTTTGTACGTCCTTTCAGTCCCGAAACAATGGATAGTTGTGGCTTTGCCACTAGCTAGTCTCTTCTTAAAACAAATAATAAAAAAAATTACATTTGGTCTTTTAAAAATGATTATTTTAGGTAATTTTAGAAATCTGATGTGGTTACACCTGCATGTCACGCATGAGCATATTCCAAATTCAAGTGCATGGATTTGTAAAAGAGAAAATTGCATGGATTTGTAAGAAACGTGCCCAAAACGACGTTTTAGCTTGCACTCAAAACCATCTCTATTCTCTAATTGAGAAAGTGGAAGATGCATTACGAATGTTTTAAAACAATGCTAAGAAGATTCTCGCAAATTAGCACTCTTTATGGACTATCTTTCATCTCACAGTTTAACGTTAATTGTCGTATCAACATTATAAAACATTGTGTAAAAAACATGAGGTGACAGAGAGTCCATGAAGAGTCTCCCACCTAATTTGAGATAGTCTTTTTAGCATTTCTCATGTTTAAAATGCCAACACAAAAAAAAAAAAAAAAAAAAAAAAAAAAAAAAAAAAAAAAAATTATGTTTTAATTTTTGTTATACATATATACGGAACATTAACTTTGACTAGAAAAAACAAACTTTGACGTTGGTTTTTAGATCTTGCTCTAGTCTTCCACCAATCACTCTCCCAGAATGATTAGTTTACACACCTAACTTATAATAGTGGGTCTACATTTTAAAATTTTACTTGTCTTGTTCTTAGTTTTTTCTTCACGGCCATCGTTTCTCGAACCTCAAAAGACCTTGTTACAGTCAAAGTTATCATCATATGACAATGGAAGACCCAACTCAATCTCGATTTAATTGGCGATTAGTTAATTAACGAGAGTTTTATCATTAATTATAACTCTGCAAATTTTGTTATAGTAATATATCTATTGCTATATCGCTTTCAATTTCATTGATATTTGTCTATTACCTACTGAGTTTTTCCCCAAACATGTACAAATTATCAATGAGATTCTTCTAACTTTGTGGACGTAGCTCAATTTTTGGTGAACAACGTATATTTTGTATCTACTTCTGTACTATTATCTTTTTACATATCTTCATCACTTAGTGACCGGATCACTCTCGCAAAGATCACTACATCACACTTTACGTTGACCTAAGATCCACCAGATTTTGTGCATCAATAGATACTTTTTAAGAAGTATGTGGATGTCTAGCCTTCTATTTGTTGAACTTAACTTTGATGTTTAAGGAACACGACTATATTATGCAACCAATCATGTTCTGCTGAACAACTTTCCCAATTCCTATATTTTTTGGGACGTCGACGGATCTCTGGGGCGGCGCCCATGGCTGTCTCATCCCCTCCTGTTGTATGCCCATGGTTTTTCCTTGATTCAAATTCTCCAATTCCTGCTCCCATCGCTCAGGTTTCGGTTCCCAAACCCAAAACCTTTGCTGCGATTTTGACTGATGGTTTAGAAAATTCTGTCACGCTTAGCCAATTACCAACTCCAACGATTAGGGGAGATGTTACCTATGTTAAGATCAGTGAAGACATCTATCAGGAACAAATTAAATCATGCCGCACCAATCTTTTGGATCGCTTGCTATTGAAGAAGGGAACCGCAGCGTTGAAGACGGCTGATCTCAAAGCATCTCTTGTCTCACTGTGGTCTCTTAACATGTCATGGCGGCTTGTTCCATTAGGCAAAGGTTATTATGATATTCATTTTTCTACTGAAGACGACATGAGACGAGTTTGGGGTGGAGGCACTTGTACGTTAGCACAAGGAATTTTTCGTCTATCTCAATGGCAACCAGATTTTAAACCTGGTAATGTGCTCCCACAATCGCATGCCCAGGTTTGGGTTAAAATATATGGCTTAAGCCAAGAGTAATGGCACCCACGTCATTTAATGGAAATTGCTCGTGGCATTGGCACCCCTCTGCAGCTTGACAAGGCCATTCGTGAACGTCTGTATGGGTACTATGCTCGAATTTTGGTTGATGTTGATCTCTCTGGCGATTTACCTGCTTCAATCATGGTTGAGAGAGAAAATCACGGCTTCCCTGTCTGGTCATCGTGCCAAGTCACCTTGTGTTATTGAAGTTTTATGGAGACCACCTTCTCTACATTGGGTCAAAGTGAATACCGATGGTGCAGCTCGTGGATCACCAGGATTGGCTGGTACTGGCGGTATCTTTCGTGATCATTTTGGTTCATGTGTAGGGTGTTTTGCTACTTCTTTAGGGATGGCCAACTCTGCTGAAGCTGAATTGCATGTTGTCAGCTTGCATGCTGTAATTCATGCGGTAAACTTAGCTTGGGAGAAGGTTGGCGTTCCCTTTGGATTGAGTGTGATTCATCCTTGGCTGTTCTTTTCACTTCTGCTTCTCATAATCGTGTTCCTTGGCGTTTGTGGGTTCGTTGGTTGAATTGTAGAGCGTTGCTCTCTTCTATGTGCATAAGAGTTACACATATTTTTCTCGAAGGGAATAAGGTGGCTGACCGTTTGGCAAATTTTGGAGTGGACCATCCTGGGGTTTATTAGTGGGACTCTTGTCCTCCTTGTGCTATTGCTGCGTATCATCATAATCTTTCTCTTCGCCCCAATTATCGATTTTGTTAGGTTGGATTTTAATTGGGTTTTCTTGTCTCAAGCAGTTTTCTACTTCTTGTTAGGATTTGGCTTCAAAAGTTGTTTGTAGCGGGTATTGACCTAGTTCTCCCGCTTGTATTTCTTTTCCTTTTTTCTTCTTAATAAAATCTAGTAGAGAGGGGACGGGCGGGGGGTTTCTGGGTGCAACGGTCCTTTCTCCTTCGGGAAAGGCTTGGTGCCTCGCACAGGATTGTTGACGAAGAGCTAATCTCGCCTAATCCATCTCTACAATTTAAAAAAAAAAAAAAATTCAGTAGTAAATCTTTGTGAAACTCCACTGCATCTAATGTATAGTCAATTTGATTTGTATTTACAGTCCATTCTGTATGTATCCTGCAATTTCCCAAGAAAATTATGCATGGAAAACCCAAGTCATTTCCACCATTTGTTTCTTATTAAACGGCAAACAAAAGGGCAACTTGAATATGATACGTTAATTACGATAATGTGTGAACTTATATTGTCAACTGATTTTACGATGGATATTCAATTTTTTAATGGCATAAGAACATGTTGTCTTACATGTGAAACCCAATGACCGCATATGCTCCAAGTCACCCGATTTGTATTGACTATGTATTAGACTAGAAAAATCTCCACACAAAAGAGGGTGTGCGTTAGAGAAATTTTATAACATGTGGCTTATGAATATAATGAGGGATGACAAATTGCTTCAAGACATGTGTAAATACAAATCTTTCATACCCTATTTACCCCACATGTTGTGTGCAGAGGGGTATACGAATATGCTTGTTACAATTGATATACATTTTTTTTTTCTTTTGCTTTTAATATCTTAAGTCTTGTACAATGTCTAGGATTGAATTGATTGAAATAGAATTGTCACTAAAATTGTCAATCTATGTTGAAAGAAAATTAGAAAGCCAAGTAAAAACCTTGTCCAAGTTTTTAGGTTAAAAATGTATTAGTCCTCCCCATTCTACTTTTTTTTTTATTATTATTATTTTTATAATTATGAAGTAAATTGTTCTTCCTTTAATTTGGACAAAATATAAAAATTTGTATCCATTTCTTTGTAGCTAGCAATTCATCAACCCAAAGCGTATCCTAAACGCCAACCCCAAACTTCATGCCACCGTAAACCAAAGAAGCTCTATTTCATTTAAATCTTTTATTTTGCCACAATTTCTAGGAGAGTTTTTTCATTGTGATTGGAACACTGAGTGGTGTGTCATATGTCACGATGCATGTGGAGAGAAATTTTTGTTACGAGTGTCACTCCACTTTTTATAATGACATATGGCAATACGTACTTCCATTTTTTCTATGATACTTCCATGGAATTGACCAGAAAACCCTAATTTGCCGCATATGTGGGCAGCCTTTTCTCTCTCATGCCTTGAGGTTAAATATATTCATAGGGTAATATGCTAGGGAAACAAAATTTTGTAAACCAAAGGATGTGAATGTTAATGATTGAATTATTAATTAAGTGTTAATTAATGTGCTTATTTACTATTAGTGGCACATCATTTGGTTTTAAAATTTTGATCTCTCATTATCCTTATCGATATTAATATATGTTCTCTAGTTATAATTTAGGTCCCACCTTCCGACAGTCTCTCTTTGTAGTGCCTAATTTTTATACGTATCCAATAAGAATAAGTCTCCAAATTTTGTTCCTCGGATTTTTTTTTCCAGGGTCATCATCTCGAACCTCAAGACTTAGGCACAGTCAAAGTCATGATCATATAGCTATGAAACCCCAGCTCAATCTGAATTTCGACATTAATAATGAGGACTTATGGGTGCTCATTAGGCCTATAAATAGACCTCCAAATGCAAAGCTTTTGCAACATCCTGAATCTGCTTAATCATAAGTGCTTTACTAGTATAATCAATGGCATCACAAAACACCCTTTCTCTCTTCACAGTCACTCTCCTCGTCCTCCTTTCTCTCCTCTCCCAAGCAACATCGTCAGAAACACACAACCAAAAAACTTCACCATTCGAGTTCCTCAACCATCTCAAGGGCTGTCACAAGGGTGACAAAGTCCAAGGCATCCAAGACCTAAAAAAGTACCTTGAAAATTTTGGATATTTGAATAGCTATTCCGATAATGATGACTTCGACGACATCTTGGAGTCGGCGATCAAAACCTACCAAGTCAATTACCACCTCAAGGCTACCGGAACCTTGGATGCCAAAACAGTGTCGAGAATGACGATGCCACGGTGTGGTGTCCCAGATATCATTAATGGTACCACCTCCATGCGATCGGGAAAGAAAAGGCAACCTCATCACCGTGGCGGAAATGGTTCGACTCACACAGTTGCTCATTTTTCTTTCTTAAACGGAAACCCTAAATGGCCTTCGTCTAAGTACCAACTCACCTATGCTTTTGATCAAAGCACCCCAGCTGAGGCTCAGGCTGCAGTTGCACGAGCTTTTGCAACATGGGCAGGAAACTCACACTTCTCGTTCAGTCAAGCCCAAAGCTACGAAAACGCGGATCTGAAGATCAGTTTTGGCAGGAGAGATCATGGAGATGGGGCCCCATTTGACGGCCGAGGTGGGACTGTTGCTCATGCTTTTGCACCAACCAATGGGAGATTCCACTACGACGCCGATGAGCCGTGGGCTGTGGGGGCTGTGGAGGGTGCTTATGACTTGGAAACCGTGGCTTTGCATGAAATCGGGCATCTGCTTGGGCTAGGACATAGCTCTGTTGAAGGAGCTGTCATGTCTTCCGGTGTTCGTACTGGATTTACCCAAAGTTTGCATGCGGATGATATTCAAGGAATTAAAGCTTTATATAACACCTGATGATCAGATAATCAAAAGTACAAGAGGATAAATAATTAAAGTTCAGCAAAAGTCAACTTTTCATACTTTTTCTTTCCTTTATCAGATAATTATGGTGCCTCACCTGGAGTGTACTGAGATTTGCAATACATTATTGCATCAATAAAGTTGTAACAGCATATAAATATATATGCTGAAAATTTGATTTCTTTATCAAAGTTATGAATTTTCTTTTTATGTATTTTAATGTTTGAACGTTTTAATAACTTTTAATTTTTTTAGTAAACCATATATTTGTTATGGTTTGAAGAATAAATTAGTATTGAATTCGTCATTTACTAGATTCAAATTTAAGATGTGTCACTTACAAGTGTAGTGAAATATCCTAGACCGTAGCAACTTTGATGGTTAAGTTGAAAGATTATATAAGAGCAGGTTCAATATTTTACTTTAGCGTTATTTCCATTTCACTACCCAAACTATGGATGCAAACTGTAAAGCGTAATTGGTCCTAAACTAGATGAAGCCGGTCCACACTTGTAGATATAAATTTTAAAACAAACAAAAAATGATAATACAGAAGAGGTGATACGAATGTGGTATAAAAAAAATGTAATGAAAGTAGTATTTTTGGTCAAATGCCAAATTCAATGCTCAGAATCCCTTCTCCCTCCAGATGCACGCATTCTTACAAAGTCTACGCACTTGAAATTAAAAAAATACTACTCTTATCACATTTTTCATATGACATTTTTATCATTTCTCTAATAGAGATAGTACCCGCATACATTGGTGGGCCCTATCTATATTAGAAATGTGGTAGAAGTGTTATATGAAAAATGTGATAAGTACAATATTAGTCCTTGAAATTAAATTCAAAATAACTAACACACAGGATATTACACGCCGCCATGCAAATAATTTTCGTCTCAGTTTTAACAGAAAAAGCTATTGTGACCAAAATTGCAAAAGTAAGCACACAATAGGACTTAAGGTACCAAAACTGAAATAAGAAAAAATTGCTCAAATTATAGAGACCAAAGCGTAATTTGGCATATGTGTGTGTGTGTGTGTGTGTGTGTGTGTGTGTGTGTGTGTGTATTTCTTTTGCTATCGAAGCATCAGTTAGTTTTAGGCTTTTAATATTTTAGGTTTATTTAGCGTCTAGGATTGAATTGAATTGGACTTAAGCCGCTTAGCGCAGAAATACATCAGGTTGATAATCAGAGCCAATTTACTTTGGATTATGATGAAGGGGATGATGAGATCAAAGAGGAGGGGAATTTGGCAATGCATATAGCCGGCGAAGTGGAATTGGGTGTCAACGGTTATGGTTCTCATAAGTGAGGTATATCTTACCAAATTTTGATATGTTGAATGTAGAACTCCATTTTTTTTTACCCTTATAACTTATAAGCGAGTTGGAAGACTCTTCTTCTGGTTTCGTGCTGCATTTATGCATTCAGTTTCAACCAACTTCCTGAACTCTATTATCGTTGTTGGCAGGTGAAATACTGAATGTTAAAGTAGTTCTTTGTAACTTCTCTATAGCTAGATATTCTTTATGGATGATCTCAGCTTATATGGATAATGAGTAGGGATTTGGAAAATGATGTAACAGTTCTTCAATCCTTGATAAACTGAGATTTTGAAAGTGAATAGTGTAAAGTTCTGTGAATGGCAATGTGTGACAATTGGTTTACTTGAGGAACAAATCACTTGATTATTCAGTGATGTGCAATTCGAGTAAATTAAGAATCCTAGTTAGGTAAGAATTGTGAAGTCTTAAATCATTGCAGCTATCAAGGAGAATCATCTAGAGGTTCAAATACAAAGATATTGCATCATGATAGGACTTAATCAAGGTGATAGGGTTGACCTTCTTAGCTGTTCATAGGTCGGCTAATAAGGAAACCTAATGGTACATAAATACTAGGTTAAGTCCCTACTTCCATACGTTAAATTCCTCATAACACTAAACCTATTCATATAGTAGAGGGATATTTTGGAGTATTGGAAGGAGAAGACAACCTAGAGTTCATCAATGGCTTCATCTTCATAACCATGTCTTCCGAATTCTACAGATAAGTTCAATATACTTAGTCGATCTCTATTTCATATTGATTTGATTTATTTGTGATCCTAATGCCTTGTTGTTGTGATTTCAGATTAAAATGTTTGCCCAAAAATGATGATGTTGTAGGGCATGTATGAAGCCAACTCTAATCTTCAAAAGGGCAGCACCCAAGATATCCATGGACATTCACCGAAGTTCGAAAGATCAACACCTAAAGTATCCATGAAAGTTCACTGAAGTACCGGGCGTCACCTCCTCAATGCATCCGCCACTGGTATGAGGTACTCTTTTGTACATATCTGGGTTGAATACTTGCAAGCTGCAAGTTCCCAGAAAAGTGGCAAATTGAAGCCATTCTCACCGTTTGTTTCCTACTAACCAGAAAACAAAATTGGCTAAATTGAATATATATTAATAAATCTTAATTGTTAAACTCGTCAAATTATTCTCGATCAAAAAAAAAAAAAAAAAAAAAGTTATTGGCACTGCAGAAATATAATTTTGCATCCAAACTTTCTATAATTAAAAAATAATACACTTGTAAGGAGTGTAAAATGAAATTTTTGGAATGCTAGTAACAGTTTACAAAAAAAAAATATCAACATTAATTATTGGCGACATAGAGAATAATCACGGATGATATAAGATGTCAGCACATTTTTATATAACTATCACGTGATAGCCTAGTGGTTGGAGCGGCTTTCAGGACTGTATTTCATACGGCTCATTCTGGATTTGATTCCTAGTACTAGTGAAATACTCGATGGTCGCTACGAGGTGGTTGACATGCCTTTGTACGTCCTTTCAGTCCCGAAACAATGGATAGTTGTGGCTTCGCCACTAGCTAGTCTCCTCTTAAAACAAATAAAAAAAAAATTACATTTGGTCTTTTAAAAATGATTATTTTAGGTAATTTTAGAAATCTGATGTGGTTACACCTGCATGTCACGCATGAGCATATTCCAAATTCAAGTGCATGGATTTGTAAAAGAGAAAATTGCATGGATTTGTAAGAAACGTGCCCAAAACGACGTTTTAGCTTGCACTCAAAACCATCTCTATTCTCTAATTGAGAAATTGGAAGATGCATTACGAATGTTTTAAAACAATGCTAAAAAGATTCTCGCAAATTAGCACTCTTTATGGACTATCTTTCATCTCACAGTTTAACGTTAATTGTCGTATCAACATTATAAAACATTGTGTAAAAAACATGAGGTGACAGAGAGTCCATGAAAAGTCTCCCACCTAATTTGAGATAGTCTTTTTAGCATTTCTCATGTTTAAAATGCCAACACAAACCAAAAAAAAAAAAAAAAAAATTATGTTTTAATTTTTGTTATACATATATATACGGAACATTAACTTTGACTAGAAAAAACAAACTTTGACGTTGGTTTTTAGATCTTGCTCTAGTCTTCCACCAATCACTCCCCCAGAATGATTAGTTTATACACCTAACATATAATAGTGGGTCTACATTTTAAAATTTTACTTGTCTTGTTCTTAGTTTTTTCTTCACGGTCATCGTTTCTCGAACCTCAAAAGACCTCGTTACAGTCAAAGTCATCATCATATGACAATGGAAGACCCAACTCAATCTCGATTTAATTGGCGATTAGTTAACGAGAGTTTTATCATTAATTATAACTCTGCAGATTTTGTTATAGTAATATACGTATTGCTATATCACTTTCAATTTCATTGATATTTGTCTATTACCTACTGAGTTTTTCCCCCAACATGTACAAATTATCAATGAGATTCTTCTAACTTTGTGGACGTAGCCCAATTTATGGTGAACAACGTATATTTTGTATCTACTTCTGCACTATTATCTCTTTACATATCTTCATCACTTAGTGAGCGGATCACTCTCGTGAAGGTCACTACACCATACTTTACGTTGACCCAAGATCCACCAGATTTTGTGCATCAATAGATACTTTTTAAGAAGTATGTGGATGTCTAGCCTTCTATTTGTTGAACTTAACTTTGATGTTTAAGGAACACGACTATATTATGCAACCAATCATGTTCTGCTGAACAACTTTCCCAATTCCTATATTTTTTGGGACGTCGACGGATCTCTGGGGCGGCGCCCATGGCTGTCTCATCCCCTCCTGTTGTATGCCCATGGTTTTTCCTTGATTCAAATTCTCCAATTCCTGCTCCCATCGCTCAGGTTTCGGTTCCCAAACCCAAAACCTTTGCTGCGATTTTGACTGATGGTTTAGAAAATTCTGTCACGCTTAGCCAATTACCAACTCCAACGATTAGGGGAGATGTTACCTATGTTAAGATCAGTGAAGACATCTATCAGGAACAAATTAAATCATGCCGCACCAATCTTTTGGGTCGCTTGCTATTGAAGAAGGGAACCGCAGCGTTGAAGACGGCTGATCTCAAAGCATCTCTTGTCTCACTGTGGTTTCTTAACATGTCATGGCGGCTTGTTCCATTAGGCAAAGGTTATTATGATATTCATTTTTCTACTGAAGACGACATGAGACGAGTTTGGGGTGGAGGCACTTGTACGTTAGCACAAGGAATTTTTCGTCTATCTCAATGGCAACCAGATTTTAAACCTGGTAATGTGCTCCCACAATCGCATGCCCAGGTTTGGGTTAAAATATATGGCTTAAGCCAAGAGTAATGGCACCCACGTCATTTAATGGAAATTGCTCGTGGCATTGGCACCCCCCTGCAGCTTGACAAGGCCATTCGTGAACGTCTGTATGGGTACTATGCTCGAATTTTGGTTGATGTTGATCTCTCTGGCGATTTACCTGCTTCGATCATGGTTGAGAGAGAAAATCATGGCTTCCCTGTCTGGTCATCGTGCCAAGTCACCTCGTGTTATAGAAACCACCTTCTCTACATTGGGTCAAAGTGAATACCGATAGTGCAGCTCGTGGATCACCAGGATTGGCTGGTACTGGCGGTATCTTTCGTGATCATTTTGGTTCATGTGTAGGGTGTTTTGCTACTTCTTTAGGGGTGGCAAACTCTGTTGAAGCTAAATTGCATGCTGTAATTCATGCGGTAAACTTAGCTTGGGAGAAGGGTTGGCATTTCCTTTGGATTGAGTGTGATTCATCATTGGCTGTTCTTTTCACTTCTGCTTCTCATAATCGTGTTCCTTGGCGTTTGAGGGTTCGTTGGTTGAATTGTAGAGCGTTGCTCTCTTCTATGTGCATAAGAGTTACACATATTTTTCTCGAAGGGAATCAGGTGGCTGACCGTTTGGCAAATTTTGGAGTGGACCATCCTGGGGTTTATTGGTGGGACTCTTGTCCTCCTTGTGCTATTGCTGCGTATCATCACAATCTTTCTCTTCGCCCCAATTATCGATTTTGTTAGGTTGGATTTTAATTGGGTTTTCTTGTCTCAAGCAGTTTTCTACTTCTTGTTAGGATTTGGCTTCAAAAGTTGTTTTTAGCGAGTATTGACCTAGTTCCCCCGCTTGTATTTCTTTTCCTTTTTTCTTCTTAATAAAATCTAGTAGAGAGGGGACGGGCGGGGGGTTTCTGGGTGCAACGGTCCTTTCTCCTTCGGAAGAGGGTTGGTGCCTTGCACACAACTATTGACGAAGAGCTAATCTCGCCTAATCCATCTTTACAATTTAATAAATAAAATAAAAAAATTCAGTAGTGAATCTTTGTGAAACTCCACTGCATCTAATGTATAGTCAATTTGTTTTGTATTTACAGTCCATTCTGTATGTATCCTGCAATTTCCCAAGAAAATTATGCATGGAAAACCCAAGTCATTTCCACCATTTGTTTCTTATTAAACGGCAAACAAAAGGGCAACTTGAATATGATATGTTAATTACGATAATGTGTGAATTTATATTGTCAACTGATTTTACGATGGATGTTCAATTTTTTAATGGCATAAGAACTTGTTGTCTTACATGTGAAACCCAATAACCGCATATGCTCCAAGTCACCCGATTTGTATTGACTATGTATTAGACTAGAAAAATCTCCACACAAGAGTGGGTGTGCGTTAGAGAAATTTTATAACATATGGGTTATGAATATAATGAGGGATGACAAATTGCTTCAAGACACGTGTAAGTACAAATCTTTCATACCCTATTTACCCCACATGTTGTGTGCAGAGGGGATATACGAATATGCTTGTTACAATTGATATACATTTTTTTTTCTTTTGCTTTTAATATCTTAAGTCTTGTACAATGTCTAGGATTGAATTGATTGAAATAGAATTGTCAATCTATGTATTAGAAAGCCAAGTAAAAACCTTGTCCAAGTTTTTAGGTTAAAAATGTATTAGTCCTCCCCATTCTATTATTTATTTATTTATTTATTTATTTATAATTATGAAGTAAATTGTTCTTCCTTTAATTTGAACAAAATATAAAAATTTGTATCCATTTCTTCGTAGCTAGCAATTCATCAACCCAAAGAGTATCCTAAACGCCAACCCCAAACTTCATGCCACCGTAAACCAAAGAAGCTCTATTTCATTTAAATCTTTTATTTTGCCACAATTTCTAGGAGAGTTTTTTCATTGTGATTGGAACACTGAGTGGTGCGCCATATGTTGCGATGCATGTGGACATAAGTTTTTGTTACGAGTGTCACTCCACTTTGTATAATGACATATGACAATATGTACTTTCATTTTTTCTATGATACTTTCATAGAATTGACCAAAAAACCCTAATTTGCCGCATATGTGGGCAGCCTTTTCTCTCTCATGCCTTGAGGTTAAATATATTCATAGGGTAATATGCTAGGGAAACAAAATTTTGTAAACCAAAGGATGTGAATGTTAATGATTGAATTATTAATTAAGTGTTAATTAATGTGCTTATTTACTATTAGTGACACATCATTTGGTTTGCAAATTTGGTTTAAAATTTTGGTATCTCGACCATTATCCTTATCGATATTAATATATGTTCTCTAGTTATAATTTAGGTCCCACCTTCCGACAGTCTCTCTTTATAGTGACTAATTTTTATACGTATCCAATAAGAATAAGTCTCCAAATTTTGTTCCTCGGATTTTTTTTTCCAGGGTTATCATCTCGAACCTCAAGACTTAGGCACAGTCAAAGTCATGATCATATAGCTATGAAACCCCAGCTCAATCTCAATTTCGACATTAACAATGAGGACTTATGGGTGCTCATTAGACCTATAAATAGACCTCCAAATGCAAAGCTTTTGCAACATCCTGAATCTGCTTAATCATAAGTGCTTTACTAGTATAATCAATGGCATCACAAAACACCCTTTCTCTCTTCACAGTCACTCTCCTCGTCCTCCTTTCTCTCCTCTCCCAAGCAACATCGTCAGAAACACACAACCAAACAACTTCACCATTCGAGTTCCTTAACCATCTCAAGGGCTGTCACAAGGGTGACAAAGTCCAAGGCATCCAAGACCTAAAAAAGTACCTTGAAAAATTTGGATATTTGAATAGCTATTCCGATAATGATGACTTCGACGACATCTTGGAGTCGGCGATCAAAACCTACCAAGTCAATTACCACCTCAAGGCTACCGGAACCTTGGATGCCAAAACAGTGTCGAGAATGACGATGCCACGGTGTGGTGTCCCAGATATCATTAATGGTACCACCTCCATGCGATCGGGAAAGAAAAGGCAACCTCATCACCGTGGCGGAAATGGTTCGACTCACACAGTTGCTCATTTTTCTTTCTTAAACGGAAACCCTAAATGGCCTTCGTCTAAGTACCAACTCACCTATGCTTTTGATCAAAGCACCCCAGCTGAGGCTCAGGCCGCAGTTGCACGAGCTTTTGCAACATGGGCAGGAAACACACACTTCTCGTTCAGTCAAGCCCAAAGCTACGAAAACGCGGATCTGAAGATCAGTTTTGGCAGGGGAAATCATGGAGATGGGAGCCCATTTGACGGCCGAGGTGGGACTCTTGCTCATGCATTTCCACCAACCAATGGGAGATTCCACTACGACGCCGATGAGCCGTGGGCTGTGGGGGCTGTGGAGGGTGCTTATGACTTGGAAACCGTGGCTTTGCATGAAATCGGGCATCTGCTTGGGCTAGGACATAGCTCTGTTGAAGGTGCTGTCATGTCTTCCGGTGTTCGTACTGGATTTACCTAAGGTTTGCATGCGGATGATATTCAAGGAATTAAAGCTTTATATAACACCTGATGATCAGATAATCAAAAGTACTAGAGGATAAATAATTAGAGTTCAGCAAAAGTCAACTTTTCATACCTTTTCTTTCCTTTATCAGATAATTATGGTGCCTCACCTGGAGTGTACTGAGATTTGCAATACATTATTGCATCAATAAAGTTGTAACAGCATATAAATATATATGCTGAAAATTTGATTTCTTTATCAAAGTTATGAATTTTCTTTTTTTATATTTTAATGTTTGAAGTTTTAATAACTTTTTTTTTTTTAGTAAACTATAGATTTGTTATGGTTTGAAGAATAAATTAGTATTGAATTCGTCATTTACCAGATTCGAACTTAAGATGTGTCACTTATAAATGTAGTAAAATATCCTAGACCGTAGCAACTTTGATGATTAAATTGGAAGATTATACAAGAGCACGTTCAATATTTTACTTTAGTGTTATTTCCATTTTAATACCCAAACTATGGATGCAAACTGTAAAGCGTAATTGGTCCTAAACTAGATGAAGCCGGCCCACACGTGTAGATATAAATTTTAAAACAAACAAAAAATGATAATTACCAATGTGGTATAAAAAATGTAGTGAAAATATTATTTTTGGTCAAATGCCAATTTCAACGCTCAGAATCCCTTCTCCCTTGAGATGCACGCATTCTTACAAAGTCTACGCACTTGAAATTAAAAAATGCTACTCTTATCACATTTTTCATATGACATTTTTATTATCTCTTTAATAAAGATGATAACCACATGCATTGGTAGATCCTATCTGTATTAGAAATGTGGTAGAAGTGTTATATGAAAAATATGATAAGTACGTATTAGTTCTTGAAATTAAATTCAAAATAACTAACACACAGGATGTATACATGCCGCCATGCAAATAATTTTCGTCTCAGTTTTAACAGAAAGCTATTGTGACCAAAATTGCAAAAGTAAGCACACAGTAGGACTTAAGTTGCCAAAACTGAAATAAGAAAAAATTGCTCAAATTGCAGAGACCAAAGTGTAATTTGGCATATATATATATATATATATATATATATATATATATATATATATATATATTTCTTTTGCTATCGAAGCATCAGTTAGTGTTAGGCTTTTAATATTTTAAGTTTATTTAGTGCCTAGGATTGAATTGAGTTGGACTTAAGCCGCTTAGCGTAGAAATACATTAGTTTGATAATCAGAGCCGATTTACTTTGGATTTTGATGAAGGGGATGATGAGAACAAAGAGGTATATCTTACCATAAGTGAGGTATATCTTACCTCATAAGTGAAATTGGGTGTCAACGGTTATGGTTCTCATAAGTGAGGTATATCTTACCAAATTTTGATATGTTGAATGTAGAACTCCATTTTTTTTACCTTTATAGCTTATAAGCGAGTTGGAAGACTCTTCTTCTGGTTTCGTGCTGCATTTATGCATTCAGTTTCAACCAACTTCCTGAACTCTATTATCGTTGTTGGCAGGTGAAATACTGAATGTTAAAGTAGTTCTTTGTACCTTTTCTATAGCTAGATATTCTTTATGGATGATCTCAGCTTATATGAATAATGAGTAGGGATTTGGAAAATGATGTAACAGTTCTTCAATCTTTGATAAACTGAGATTTTGAAAGTGAATCGATGTCTGGTTTTTTATTAAGCGTTCGAAGTTTCATCAGTTTGTGAAATGTTAAGCAAAATGGATGGCCAATTTTATTTTCAGCAGTAGTCGTTAATCTTTTAATCATGTAAATCAATTCGATTTCCCTGCTGAGTTCATTTGCATCTTATGTACATTCTCTTGGAATCGACATATTATAGGATTTAGGACAATTAGCTAGGATTCTTTGCATCTAATGTCCTAAATCTAGTTGTAAGCAGTTCTTCGTACGAAGGATATATAGGAAGATTTGTGTATTATATAAGTAGTATTTTTGGTGTTTAAGCTGCAAGATTGCAATTAGCAGGTTCAGTATTTAACTTTCATGGTTAGCTAACAAGTTTCCGAATTGCGCGAATTCAGAAGGACCTTACGAAACTCTTTGTTTGGTTTTCTTCAATTCCCTGGATTTTCTTCATGACTACTTGCCCACTCTACTCTGTAATCGGAGTAGCGTGAACATAGTTGGGTTCGGGAGTCCATTACACGCTTACTGAGATCCGTATGGATCTACGAAGGCAAATTTTCGCCGAGACGATATCAAGTCATTCATGCTTTGTGCCCTATGCGACGAACGCTGCGCAAACTTGCATAAGGGTACAGTCAATTTGTTACTTGTTATGCAGTTGTACAACAGAAACAAACAAGGTATGAGCTATGAGGTACTTTTCTGTACATATCTGGGTTGAATACTTGCAAGCTGCAAGTTCCCAGAAAAGTGGCAAATTGAAGCCATTCTCACCGTTTGTTTCCTACTAACCAGAAAACAAAATTGGCTAAATTGAATATATATTAATAAATCTTAATTGTTAAACTCGTCAAATTATTCTCGACCAAAAAAATAAAAAAATGTTATTGGCATTGCAGAAATATAATTTTGCATCCAAACTTTCTATAATAAAAAAAAAAAATACACTTGTAAGGAGTATAAAATGAGATTTTTGGAGTGCTAGTAACAGTTCAATATATATGTATCTACATTAAGATGTCAGCATTTTTTTTTTTTATAACTATCACGTGATGGCCTAGTGGTTGGAGCGGTTTTCAGGACTGTATTTTATACGACTCATTCTGGATTTGATTCCTGGTACTATTGAAATACACGATGGTAGCTACGAGATGGTTGAAATGCCTTTATAAGTCTTTTTAGTCTTGAAACAATGGATAGTTGTGGCTTCGCCACCAGCTAGTCTATTATTTAAACCAAGAAAGAAAAAAATTACATTTGTTCTTTTAAAAAATGATTATTTTAGGTAATTTGAGAAATCTGATGTGGTCACACCTGCATGTCACGCATAAGCATATTCCAAATTTAAGTGCATGGATTTGTAAAAGAGAAAATTGCATGGATTTGTAAGAAACGTGCCCAAAACGACGTTTTAGCTCGCACTCAAAACCTTCTCTGTTCTCTAATTGAGAAAGTGGAAGATGCATTACAAATGTTTTAAAACAATGCTAAGAAGAGATTCTCGCAAAGTAGCATTCTTTATGGACTCTCTTTTATCTCACAGTTTAACGTTAATTCTCGTGCCAACATTATAAAACATTGTGTAAAAAATATGAGGTAACAGAGAATCCATGGAGAGTCTTCCACTTTTGAGATAGTCTTCTTAGCATTTCTCATGTTTAAAATGCCAACACAAAAAAAAAAAAAAAAAAAAAAAATTATGTTTTAATTTTTGTTATACATATATATGGAACATTAACTTTGACTAGAAAAAACAAACCTTGCGTTGTTTTTTAGATCTTGCTCTAGTCTTCCACCAATCACTCTCCCAGAACGATTGGTTTATATACCTAACTTATAATAGCGTGGGTCTACATTTTAAAATTTTACTTGTCTTGTTCTTAGTTTTTTCTTCACAGCCGTCGTTTCTCGAACCTCAAAAGACCTCGTTACAGTCAAAGTCATCATCTTATGACTGTATGAACTTATATTGTCAACTGATTTTACGATAAATGTTCAATTTTTTTTTTTTTATGGAATAGGAGCATGTTGTCTTACATGTAAAACCCAATGACCGTATATGCTCCAAGTCACCCGATTTGTATTGATTATGTATTAGGCTTGAAAAATCTCCACACAAGAGAGGGTGTGTGTTAGAGAAATTTTATAACATATGGGATATGAATATAATGAGGGATGACAAATTGCTTCAAGACACGTGTAAATACAAATCCTTCATACCCTATTTACCCCACATGTTATACGAATATGCTTGTTACAATTGATATACATATTTTTTTTTTCTTTTGCTTTTAATATCTTAAGTCTTGTACAATGTCTAGGATTGAATTGATTGAAATAGAATTGTCACTAAACTTGTCAATCTATGTTGAAAGAAAATTAGACAGCCAAGTAAAAACCTTGTCCAAGTTTTTAGGTTAAAAATATATTAGTCCTCCCCATTCTACTATTTTTTAATTAAATTATGAAGTAAATTGTTCTTCCCTTAATTTGAACAAAATATAAAAATTAGTATCCATTTCTTCGTAGCTAGCAATTCATCAACCCAAAGCATATCCTAAACACCAACCCCAAACTTCATGCCACCGTAAACCAAAGAAGCTCTATTTCATTTAAATCTTTTATTTTGCCACAATTTCTATGAAAGTTTTTTCATTGTGATTGGAACACTGAGCGGTGCGCCATATGTCGCGATGCATGTGGAGAAAAGTTTTTGTTACGAGTGTCACTCCACTTTGTATAATGACATATGGCAATACGTATCCATTTTTTCTATGATACTTCCATGGAATTGACCAAAAAACCCTAATTTGCCGCATATGTGGGCAGCCTTTTCTCTCTTATGCCTTGAGGTTAAATATATTCGTAGGGTAATATGCTAGGGAAACAAAATTTTGTAAACCAAAGGATGTGAATGGTGATGATTAGATTATTACTTAAATGTTAATTAATGTGCTTATTTACTATTAGTGACACATAATTTGGTTTGCAAATTTAGTTTAAAATTTTGGTCTCCCTACCTTTATCCTTATCGATATTAATATATGTTCGCTAATTATAATTTAGGTCCCACCTTCCGACAGTTTCTCTTTGTAGTGACTAGTTTTATACGTATCCAATAAGAATAAGTCTCCAAATTTTGTTCCTCGGATTTTTTTTTTCCAGGGTCATCATCTCGAACCTCAAGACTTAGGCACAGTCAAAGTCATGATCATATAGCTATGAAACCCCAGCTCAATCTCAATTTTGACATTAATAATGAGGACTTATGGGTGCTCATTAGACCTATAAATAGACCTCCAAATGCAAAGCTTTTGCAACGTCCTGAATCTGCTTAATCGTAAGTGCTTTACTAGTATAATCAATGGCATCACAAAACACCCTTTCTCTCTTCACATTCACTCTCCTCGTCCTCCTTTCTCTCCTCTCCCAAGCAACATCATCAGAAATACACAACCAAAAAACTTCACCATTCGAGTTCCTTAACCATCTCAAGGGCTGTCACAAGGGCGACAAAGTCCAAGGCATCCAAGACCTAAAAAGGTACCTTGAAAAATTTGGATATTTGAATAGCTATTCCGATAATGATGACTTCGACGACATCTTGGAGTCGGCGATCAAAACCTACCAAGTCAATTACCACCTCAAGGCTACCGGAACATTGGATGCCAAAACAGTGTCGAGAATGACGATGCCACGGTGTGGTGTCCCAGATATCATTAATGGTACCACCTCCATGCGATCGGGAAAGAAAAGGCAACCTCATCACCGTGGCAGACATGGTTCGACTCACACAGTTGCTCATTTTTCTTTCTTATCCGGAAACCCTAAATGGCCTTCGTCTAAGTACCAACTCACCTATGCTTTTGATCAAAGCACCCCAGCTGAGGCTTAGGCCGCAGTTGCACGAGCTTTTGCAACATGGGCAGGAAACACACACTTCTCGTTCAGTCAAGCCCAAAGCTACGAAAACGCGGATCTGAAGATCAGTTTTGGCAGGGGAGATCATGGAGATGGGGCCCCATTTGACGGCCGAGGTGGAAATCTTGCTCATGCATTTGCACCAACCAATGGGAGATTCCACTACGACGCCGATGAGCCGTGGGCTGTGGGGGCTGTGGAAGGTGCTTATGACTTGGAAACCGTGGCTTTGCATGAAATCGGGCATCTGCTTGGGCTAGGACATAGCTCTGTTGAAGGAGCTGTCATGTCTTCCGGTGTTCGTACTGGATTTACCCAAAGTTTGCATGCGGATGATATTCAAGGAATTAAAGCTTTATATAAAACCTGATGATCAGATAATCAAAAGTACTAGAGGATAAATAATTAGAGTTCAGCAAAAGTCAACTTTTCATACTTTTTCCTTCCTTTTATCAAATAATTAAGGTGCCTTATCTGGAGTGTACTGAGATTCGCATTACATTATTGCATAAATAAAGTTGTAATAGCATATATATGCTGAAAATTTGATTTCTATTTCAAAGTTATGAATTTTTTTTTTATATATTTTAATGTTTGAACGTTTTAATAACTTTTTTTTTTTTTTAGTAAACCATAGATTTGTTATGGTTTGAAGAATAAATTACTATTGAATTCGTAATTTACCAAATTCGAACTTAAAATGTGTCACACAAGTATAATGAAATATCCTAGACTGTAGATATAAATTAAAAAAAGAAAAAATGATAATATGGAGGAGGAGATACGAATGTGGTATAAAAAATGTAGTGAAAGTAGTATTTTTGGTCAAATTCCCTCGAGATGCACGCATTCTTACAAAGTCTGCACACTTGAAATTAAAAAATGCAACTCTTATCACATTTTTCATATGACATTTTTATCATATCTCCAATAGAGATGGTACTCGCATGCATTGGTGGGTCCTATCTATACTAGAAATATGGTAGAAGTGTTATATGAAAAATGTGATAAGTATAGTATTAGTCCTTGAAATTAAATTCAAAATAACTAACACACAAGATATATACATGCCGCCATGCAAATAATTTTCGTTTCAGTTTTAACAGAAACAGCTATTGTGACCAAAATTGCAAAAGTAAGCACACTCTAGGACTTAAGTTGCCAAAACTGAAGTAAGAAAAAATGGCTCAAATTACATTGACCAAAGTGTAATTTGGCGCATATATTTATTTCTTTTGCCATCGAAGCATCAGTTAGTGTTGGGCTTTTAATATTTTGGGTTTATTTAGCGTCTAGGATTGAATTGAATTGGACTTAAGCCGCCTAGCACAGAAATACATCAGTTTGATAATCAGAGCCAATTTACTTCGGATTCTGATGATGGGGATGATGAGAACAAAGAGGAGGGGAATTTGGCAATGCAGATAGCCGACGAAGTGGAATTGGGTGTAAACGGTTATGGTTCTCATAAGTGAGGTATATCTTACCAAATTTTGATATGTTGAATGTAGAATTCCATTTTTTTACCCTTTTAACTTATGAGCGAGTTGGAAGACTCTTCTTCTGGTTTCGTGCTGCATTTATGCATTCAGTTTCATCCAACTTCCTGAACTCGATTATCTTTGTTGGCAGGTGAAATACTGAACGTTAAAGTAGTTCTTTGTAACTTTTCTATAGCAAGATATTCTTTATGGATGAGCTCAGCTTATAAGGATAATGAGTAGGGATTTGGAAAATGATGTAACAGTTCTTCAATCTTTGATAAACTGAGATTTTGAAAGTGAATCGATGTCTGGTTTTTTATTAAGCGTTCCAAGTTTCATCAATTTGTGAAATGTTAAGCAATATGGATGGCCAATTTTATTTTCTTCAGTAGTCGGTAACCTTTTTATCATGTAAATCAATTCGATTTCCCTGCTGAGTTCAGTTGCATCTTATGTACATTCTCTTGGAATCGACATATTAGGATTTAGGACGATTAGTTTCCTTTGCATCTTATGTTCTAAGTCTAGTTGTAAGCAGTTCTTCGTACGCAGGACATATAGGAAGATTTGAGTATTATATAAGTAGTATTTTTGGTGTTTAAGCTGCAAGATTGCAATTAGCAGGTTCAGTATTTAACTTTCATGGTTAGCTAACAAGTTTCTGAATTGCGGATTCAGAAGGACCTTACGAACAGGTGGTTGATGATGAAATTTGGGGGCCATATTTTGGACGGGAACTAAAAGTTACTAGCAGTTGACAAGAGCATTCAAAATTACGCGTGAAGATGGATTTGGCTCAAGTGTTAATTTAATTAATAATATGATTGATACCAGCTTTCATCTCTTGCCAACATCATTGACCGACAACATCATTGAAGAAGAACATGGTGACATATGGCATTGTCACTTGGAGCTATAATATGGATCTTGGGTACCTTTTTTTTTAGAATCCTTCTGACTGTATTGGAACTCAGTTATTTGATGATATGATGGGAGTCCCTAGAACTCGAATTATATGTAATAACTCTTTGAGCTAGTTTTTGAGGTGATCCACCCCCTTATGTTACCAAAAAAGAAAGTGATTAAAATCGCTTAATATGCAAGATCCAACTATTGTTCTCTCTTTTCACCATTATACGATGTGAGAAGTTTTCATTGGATCTGTGGTTCCCTTTTTAAACAAGTGGAAGGTATTTATTAATTGGGTGACGTTATTAGAATTATGAAATAGTTGCAAGAGAGAATCTCTGACACACCCCAACTCCGATATCCCCAAATATCAGGGTAGGCATGTGCTGGCCAACACCAGAGAGTGACGAAACCATTTTAAACATGCATCCAAATAAAATATATGCAATTAGAATGAAATATGTCATTGCTGGAACGTGTTCAGAGCATACGACTACTAAGAATAATATGGAAGAATTATTAGGAAAAGGTACAAACAAGAGAATAATACCTACACTAAGAAGACTCGAGGATACATATGCCGAAGTGTCCTGACGCCGGGATTGTGTGCCTCGACTTTAACTCCTGAGGGGGCACAAAACAGAAAAGGTGAGTGGACCAAAGTTTATATTAATACTAATAATAGGAAAACCATTTTATTTAGGAACATACTAACCCCCTGTTTTGAAAACATATATATACTACATATAGGTTTTATGAAAAGCCCTAGCATACTATGTAAAACCATTTATAAAGCAAGTACGTAAAATTCAGTGCTCAGTCATGGAAATATCGTTGCCCGAAGGCAAATCTGTAATCTCATCGATGATGTACTCAACTAGGGGTATCATAGTGGCCCAAAAGCATAACCATCACCAAAGGTGAAGCTGTACGACACTGGGTTACGTCGGTGAAGAAACCACGGTCCATCACCCGAAGATGAAGCTGTATATCTCTGGGTTACACCGGAGAAGAGGATATAACATATCTATATGTACATGCAGTGGGTCCATCACCCAAAGGTGAAGTTGTACATCTCTAGGTTATGCCAGAGAAGAAACATAGAGTCCATCACCCGGAGGTGAAGCTATACATCTCTGAGTTATATAGAGAAGAGGCATATACATATTACATCACACACCAACACTAGCCATGGGCTAGTGAAGTTGGGGGAATAATCATAATCTCTCACTACTCATCCACTGTGTCCTATGGCCAGAGACATCTATACCCCTGCTTTGTGGATCTATTGTATGATAACCCGCTAGACAAGTACTGAAAACATACCTCAAGAGTCTCACATCAAATCCGGAGCTCACAAGGTCAAAATCTCATAATCCATGGTAAACCATACTCGTAAATCCAAAACCAAATTATACTCAAGAGCCATAGGAATTCATATATGCAAATCCAATCATTTATAACCATTTGTCAAAACGTAATTTCGATAAATCATAAATATTTCATAAACCGTATTTATAGGAATTCATAAAGCATAATATAAAACATACTCAAATCATGAAACATGAGATGCATGCTAGGCTAATGTTTATGAAAACATATAAGTTAAGAAGGGGTCCACTCATAGATTTTATTGCTCAAGAACTGCTTGAACTAGCGAGGATGACGTCGCTTCCCGCCAATGTGCCTAAACATAATTAGAGACCTTTTAGTAAAATTATACCTAAACGATAAATTTGGAAAAGCGAACGGCAGATTCAGATCCGACACATCGAAAAACCTAAGGAAGGACCTTGGGATTTCGCCACATGCCGTCGCACGAACCGCCATGAGGTGGCGGCCAGCCGCCCCGACTTGCCGGAAAATCGAACAACTCCAAAATTCCCAAATTTCATAGGAATGAAAATCTTAATGAGAAGAACAACTTTCATACCTGGGTCGAAGTCCAATTTGGCCAGGAAACCTCTCAAATCACCCTCGATCCGCTGGAAACCCTAGAAATGGGTGATCTTGATTTGCTGTCCAAACGAACTCTGACGCCCTAACCAATGCATGGGCTTTGTTCCTGACCTCAAGGGGATTTGATTGATGGTGGTGGTCGACAGTGGTGGTTGTAGAAACGGCCGATCGCCACCGTGGTGTCCTCGAAGTCGACGGGGGTGATCGTCATGAAATAACGTTCAAAACTACTTGGGTTTGATGGAGAAATGAAGATGGGAGGTCTATGTTGATTTATGGTGGTGGATGGCTGCAAATCGCCGGAAAAACCGACGAAATCATGTCGGAAAATGGCGCCAAGAACTTGTTTAGGGAACCAGGTCACAATGGGAAAACGGGTCAAAAGAAAAGGACCGGGTTCCCCTCATTCTATCTTCCCTCCTTTCCCCTATGGTTCACTTTTTTTTCTCTCTCTTTCCCTGATTGGGCAATCTTCCCCTCCTTTCTCTCCTTTTACCCCTATCTCCATCATCCATCTCTCTTCTTTCTCTTCTTACTTTTCCATCACAACCACACATATGGCTTCCTAGATTTTTGCTCCAACAATCTGGAGCCTTCCAGAAAATGATCAAATGACCATTTTGCCCTCAACTTTATTCGTTTATAATTTCTTCGTTATAACTCCAAATTACGTTCCGTTTGCGCCCACACATTCGTAGCGACGAGTACTATGAGGATATGCCAAGAAAATGGATCTTACATGACACAACAAGGTAGTCAACAAAAGTCAATGTATTTGCCTTGAATGGCATTTTCATAAATTCACGTAATAAAATATCTCCTCCATTGCATAATGTCAGGTGTCCTTCGACCGTATTGATCTTTGATCTCTCATAAGTTCATAACCATTGGAGTAGAAGCCTTGAAGTGGGCATTGTGTTTGGTTGATTCATTACCTAACTCCATACGCGCACAACAATTGACCTTCCCTTGTTACTATTTTTGCTTTGGGTTGATCCCAAAGCTCACATCGCAATTAACTGAACAGATGAAAGAGGCAAAATCCTATCTGCATGTTGTGTTAATTCCTCAAATTTCGTTATCAGGTTTAATTTGGACATATAAGATCTTCATTGAGTGTTAATTATGCAAGTTAATTTCCTGAAGCTCTAAGCACCAGAAATATAAAAGTAGAAGCAAGGTAAATTGTCTGCGACAGGCATGAAACGAAAAGATCTGTGACGGCACCAAAAAATCTGTGACGGCATGAAACGAAAAATTATTGTGGGGTGGGGGTGGGGGTGAGGAATAAAGGAAACACCTTTTGGGCTTTGTAAGGTGGCATGGAAGCTGACTAGCTACCGACAGCCAACAAAACGTTCATTTTTTTCTTTTAGTTGAGTTCAATTACTTTAGATTGGAAATGAAGGAATTCTGATTAGACTGTATTAATTAGGTGAAAGCTGACCTAAAAAATAGAAAGGTTGAAAAAAGCTACAAAAATAATTATAGTATTAATTACTTAGTAATCGCGATTCACGCATGCCGGCGTGAGGAGAAGGATTGAGGGAGGAGGAAGGAGGAGTGCTAGCTACTTTCTTAGTTTTAGATCCTTTCACCCTCCCTCTGAATATTTGGATACCAAATTAGTGGTGATATTAAGCATAATGTTTTATGAACACTTCTTACTTAGCATTAAGGTTTTAAAAGACGCTAGGCACTAGTCGAGCGGCGGGTTGAGGCCTAGTCAAATTAAGCAGATTTAATTGAATTCATTATATCTCGTATTAATAAGTGTTTATTTATACTTAAAAACATGAATAATTGTATTGTAATATAGAAATTGTAAAATAAAATGACATATAGATTATACAGTTTTAGAACATATAAAAATATGGGGAACAAGTGTATAATGATTCTTCATCATATTCAACAAGTCTCTTACATTTACTGAACAAAATGAAATGAAAAGTGAAAGTTATCGATTTTCAGTTTAAGTGAGAGCTATGACCTATGTGGATGCCTAGATAGGTATAGGCAGTCTAGGCCCGTGTCTAGGCGGATTAAGCGGATGCCTAAGTAGGTAGCATCATTTCTTAATTTTCAAATGTTAAGGAATTAATTAGGATGGTGGCCAGCCACCTAGCGCATAGACAGAGATTTTTAGAATGTGCTTAGCATAGCATCGACTTTTAGCTTTAACCTTCACCAGTAAATTACTTTAATTTTCGATTACGTACAATAGGCTCCTATGCTTTTATCTCTTATATATAATATGTGTGTGTGTATACCATCCTCAACTCATCATGCGAACTACATCTGTTAAAGACAAAGGAAAGGAATAATCAATGTCGTCGTCGATCAGCATGAAGATTTTAATTAGCTTGAAACTTGTAGTCGGCTTGTTATTGGCTACTGTTGGCATCTTCCATTGCCAAGCTTCGCCTCCTCGCTACACTTTTGTGGTAATTAACTCCAGTTCAGTTCTAAATTCTGATGCATATGTATGAATTGCATGAGAGACAATTTATTTATTTTGTAGACCATATGACGTAATAGTTGATTATTGAATTGATTTTTTTAATAATCCCCTTCCATTTTCCGACTATAATATGTTAACTTATAATGCGTACATATACATATATCTGTGATTTGAAGGATATTAATGAACAACTTCTGTTTGTTTGTAAAAATCAATTTTAGGTGGAAGAAACTCCATACAAACGACTGTGTAGCACAAAGAACATCTTGACTGTAAACGGCCAGCTTCCCGGACCAACATTGTATGTTCATGCTGGAGATACTATCCTAGTGGATATCTATAACAAGGGCAATCGTAACATTACCATCCACTGGTAATTAATCAACTTTATCTAGTGCATGTAATCTCATCCGGCTTTTACATAAATTCATGATATGATTCTACAATTCTGAACCATCTATTTTAGGCATGGAGTTAAGCAACTGAGGAATCCATGGTCAGACGGTCCTGATTACATCACGCAATGTCCTATCCAACCAGGAGCCATGTTTACCCAAACCATTATATTTTCCTCAGAGGAAGGGACTCTATGGTGGCATGCCCACATCGAGTGGGATCGAGCCACCGTCCACGGTGCTATAGTCATATACCCCAAGAAGGGAGCGACTTACCCTTTTCCCAAACCTCACGCTGAATTTCCAATCATCTTGGGTATGCAAATCAATTCAAACATCAGTTCCATAAAGCACTTATAGAATAGCTTAAAGCGCTTTCAAATAACTAAAAACGCTTGTGACAACTAAAGTTAAAAGGTTTTTTGGGGCATTTTCTACTTGCATTTTCATTAAAAATTTCACTGTGTTCTATTGAAAAGATTTCTGACCTTATGAGCATAGTGATTTCTATATAAACATTTCCAAATTACGATCCTAACTTTTCTGCAAATTGTTGATTTGAAAATTCTAGGAGAGTGGTGGAAGGAAGATATCGGACAACTTTACAATGAAACCATTCAAAGCGGAGGAGACGCTAATACTTCAAATGCTTTCCTCATCAATGGTCAACCCGGCGATCTCTATCCTTGCTCAAAATCAGACACATTTAAGCTCAAAGTTGATTCCGGCAAAACCTACCTGCTCAGACTAATCAACTCCGCCGTGCAAGTGATGTTGTTTTTCGCCATTGCCAATCACAACGTCACAGTTGTAGGCTCAGATGCTAGCTACACCAAGCCATTTTCAACAGATTATGTGACCATATCTCCCGGTCAAACCATTGACCTCTTGTTAAATGCCGACCAAATCCCCAACAACTACTACATTGCTGTTAAAGCCTACGTTGGCGGGGCTGGGGTTCCCTACGAGAACACTACCGCCACTGCCATACTCCAATACCACGGAAATTTTAATTCATCTCCTACTTCTTTGCCTAATATTCCTTCCCATAACAACACCAACGCATCGGTTCACTTTACCAGTAAACTCAAAAGCTTGGCTGATAAAAACCACCCCGTTGACGTGCCACGCAAGATAACAACTCATTTGTTCTTTACAATCTCCGTCAACTTACTACCCTGCCCGAATAATTCATGTGCTGGGCCTAATGGGACTCGTTTTGCCGCCAGTGTCAACAACATTAGCTTTGTCAACCCCACCATTGACATATTGCAAGCTTACTATTACCATTTCAATGGGGTATTTGGAACTCGGTTTCCAAATTTCCCGCCATTGCTATTTAATTTTACAGCTCAGGACTTGCCGTTGTACCTACTCCCGACGAAGCGAGCCACAGAGGTGAAGATACTGGAGTACAACTCAACGGTGGAGATTGTGTTTCAGGGGACAAATATAGTGGCAGGAGATGACCATCCGATGCATCTCCATGGATTCAGTTTCTACGTTGTGGGTTGGGGGTTTGGGAATTTTGACAAGGACAAGGACCCTTTGACGTATAATCTTATCGATCCTCCTCTTCAGAACACCATCGCTGTCCCTGTAAATGGTTGGACTACCATTAGATTCAAGGCAAACAATCCTGGTATGAAGCTAATAAAGACGTTCGTCATCTATAGTAAATGTATTATCTAAGGGGCCGTTTAATAATTACCATATGAGCTTTCAGTTTCCAATTTTAAGGCTCATTTGGATATGCTTTTTTAAAATAACTGAAACTGCTTTTGGTAAAAATATTTTTGGAACCAATCCTTAGTAAAAATGCAAGTAAATCCTGGAAAAGCACTTAAAATGCTTCCTGGAAGAAGCACGTAACTGGTGTTTCTTGCATAAAGCATTTGAAGTGCTTTTGGAAACCAAAAATATTTTCTCTAAAAGCGCTTTCAGCCATTTTAAAAGCACATCCAAACAAGCCCTTAGTTAACTACCTAATTAGTTATATTAATTAATGATTAGATCACATGATAAATTGTTCTTGTCGTTATCGTTGTGTGTAGGCGTTTGGTTTATGCACTGTCATATCGATCGGCATATGTCATGGGGCATGGACGTGACATTCATAGTGAAAAATGGAAAGGGCCTAGGAGCGCAAATTTTACCTCCGCCACAAGGAATGCCTCCGTGCTAACAATTTTTATAAAGCTTTCGAGCTGGTTCAATGTTCATGGCAATAAATTGGGACAGTATGTTGTTAGTCCTTTCTATTCGGGATATGTATGTCCGTAAAATTTAACAGGTTTTGTATTGTTGGCTATTTGGTTGCGATGGACGACTCAAGAACAAGATGAAAAGTTTCCATCGAAGAAATATGATGATCAATGCGCTTTGTATTCGTACTAAAATTAAAATTTACTTGTCCCTTTCTTCAGAACACCTTCAAAGAAATATGCTGCTCTAACAATAACCCTCCATTTTGCTGGAAGAACTTGGCTTTGAGATTAAAGAACTTCCGTCGCTTCACACTGGAATAAACCCCAGTGCTCCCACACGACATAAATAAGCAAAAAAAGCCAAGACCTGCAAGTTTAACTTTAATTATATAATAACATATGCAGCACCACTGCTAATAAATTAATCATATTAATTTTTTTTTTTTTTTTTTTTTTTGTATTAAGCTATCAATTATGCTAGAGAGAGGGAGCAGGGGAATTATATTAACATATGCAGCATCATTGTTGACGAAGAGCTAATCTTGCCTAATCTGTCTCTACAAAAAATTATAATAAAGAAAAAAATACGAAGGAGGTTAAGGAATTTTACGTACCCCAAGATATATTTGAAAGCACAGATGACCATAGTAAGCATCACCGCTGCAAAGATGACTAAAACAAGGATTAACAAGAGAAGTTAATACAAAGAACTGATTTCCATTCAAGTCTAGAGTTCTTACAAAGGATACTGTTGATCTTAAAAATTACAAAGCCTACGTGACGCGCAGGCCGAGTAACTAATAAGCTAACTACTTCCTTTGGTTGAATGCGGGGCGTGCCAACTCGTCGGCCGAGGAGTAAAATTTGTTGATGTTGCATTGAGCGCGTTGCTGACTTCTTTATCTTGCGACTGCGGCCGAGGAAGGAACAAATCTCGGCCTTTGGATTCTCGAGCCTGAAGACAAGGCTGCTAGTTTTGCGAAGATAGTCTGCCATTGTATTTGTATAAATGCATGGAAGATAGTCTGCCATACTCTAACTCCATTCATGATAATCATGTCATCTATCCATGAGATTGCACTAGTATTAATTCACAGGCATCGTATCAGATCACCGCGACTTTATCAACCAATTGTGCTCTAGATAATTCAATATATTATTAAGAGATAATTATTATGATAAAAATCACAACATTATTCCTTAACAATAACTAAAATTATCCTGACTCAGACACCTAATAGCTTAGAACTTCATTCACTCAATAGCCTTGATCGTTCAGGCCGATTGCGTAATTTTGGGTCCAAACAGACACACACATATTTATAGGCTAAGGAGGAACTCTCCCGAAACTCTTCTTAAACTATCTAGGAACAGGAGGAATCTTCTTCCTTTGTCCATTACTTACACAAGATAAGAAGGAATCTCCTTTGTCCACAGCTTCTTATTCGTGATTTTCACGTGAGTATTCTGTTTATCTTTTGGTTTAGATAAGTAGCCATACACACAATTTTTTGCTAAATATGACACAATTTTGAGAATGTGTTTGGCTCAATCTGTGTTGATTGCAACATGTTTGGCTCCCATGTTGCGGAGAAGCTGTGGACATGAAATGTTAGAATATGAGACAATAGTTGGGCCGAAATCCTACCGATTTAATTTTAAGCATGTGGAGCTTTTTGCTTGTTGACGTGCATAAGCTGAGGTTATTCTATCTTGATTGACGTGAAGTTTTGTCCCACCCCAGGTACTATGGTGTGCCACTGCACTTGATACGTGAGCTCTATGAAACATTTAGGAACTTTAAGATTGGCATTGCTGATTACATTCGTTATCGAAAGCTCACATCAAACATGAATGATCGATTCCCAGATGCTACGCATGAAGAGCTTAATGAGTAAGTTTAAGGTCTCATTAGTTTCAAGTGTTCTATTTTGTAATCATCAAATTCTGCATATTGGAGTCTTAGTTGTTGATGATGGATATGCAGAAGTGACGCAACTTGTATCATTTGCCGTGAAGAGATCACAACAGCCAAGAAACTATTATGTGGACACCTTTTTCATGTGTCTTGCGGTCGATCATGGTCAGAGCAACAGCATACCTGCCCTACTTGCAGGGCCCTAGTTGTACCTCCTGACAGTGGGAAAGGTACAGCTGGCGGACATATAGGGGTTCACGGTCAGATTCTCATCAACAGGGTAAACATCTGAGCATTGCAATTTATTTTGTCTTTCAACGTAAGGTCTGATATTTGGTTATTAGAGGGAAGGCACTTTGTGGCTTTTAATTTCAGAACTTTGTAGTTTTTAAACTTACTTTTCCTTTTCCTTCATACGTGAAAGATTATTGTAGAAGGAAATAAAAAATGAAAGCACCTATAAAATGCCGTTGGATTTCCTGTTTCATGGTCGCTCTTTTATTGTATGATCATATGGGACTCTAAAATTTTGTTCAGTATAAAATTGTGGTGAGTTGACTGATGATTTTAATTGGGAACAGGGACAGGCACAATGGCTCAGAATGGTGGAGTTGCTGGTGATGGTGTGAGTCAATATGAAGCCAGGCTCCGAGCTGCTGCTGCTGCTGCATCGATATATTAGAAGTCTCATGTATATCCTTCTGCAAACAGACAAGTATGGTAATGACACCTTTATCGTAAGTGTTAGTTTACATTTTATTGGAGGAGAAGTCACATGTTTCCATTGTATTTTAATTTGTTCCTAGGTTGCTTGTCAGAGTGTGTGCTTGATACATATGATTTGTATATGTTGCACTGCATAGAATGCTGCATACTAGACCCTTACAAACTACGCCCTCTTGTGTGAAGGTCTCCTGGATATGCAGCACTTCCTCAGGTTCAAAGACATATGGTTGTCGACTCCTCTAATACTGAATCTAGTGGAGAAGCTTGTAGTGGACAATGACAACCGCAGCTTGCAACCCCTGGTGGACCTGCAAACTTGTCTTTCTCTCAGTTTCCGCCTTACATGTTTGTCCCTGGAACCAACGTGGCCTATGGGGAGAGGTCGGGCAGCGATCCAAATCTGACAGCTTCTCAACTGGAGGCCCAGAAAAAAGTTTCTTCAGCACCAGATACAGGTATTAAAGAGACGATGAATAACTTCTGTTGTGATTTGTGGTAGCTACCCCCGTTTTCTCTGCTCAGTAACTGCTTTTCTTATACAGATCCTGCAGAATCAGCTCCAAGTTTTACAGAAACCAAAACCAAAGGAAAGTGTGGATATGGGTCCAACAAGGGCTTCTTTGGATGGCAAAGGAAAGAGTGTTGCAGCTTCTTCATCTGTTTCAGATTGTGGACGTCAAGAAGATGGGGTTGATTCGTAGACATGGCATCACTTTAGGTATATTGTAAGACACAATATATGTGGATAACTAGGGATTAGAAAAATAGGTTAGGGATGAAAGAATAACTGGAGTTTGAGCATATTATTGTATAAGTTACACTCTTTTCCTCTTTTTGAAAAAGAAATTTCTTATCTTTTTGTACTTGTAACATTTTCCAATACCGTTCGTGAATGATAGAATTGTGTAGCAGGACGTGTAATGCTGCCTCTATCGGCTTCTTCTGTATTAATTCAAACCCCATAGAAAGGGAACTCGGGTTCAGCTCTGAGGCTAAAAGGACTGACTTAACGTAAACATATCGGGCAGATAAAGAAACGATCGATCAACGATTAATTGATCATCGCTGAATCCAACTATTTGTTAGAATGTAAATGGAGTGATCTGTAACGCTTCAAAGAAAAATAACCTTCTACCCGGCCGGGAGACCCTTTTTTTCTTCGTTTTTTTTGTTAAAAGCAGGCATTGGCAATGGCTTCTTTTTTTTTTTTTTTTTTTTTTCCTGAAAAAAAAAAAGTAAAAATCGTAAAATAGTAGTCTGCTCATATTTAACGCCCTCTCCATCTTTAAATGGGGTACTTAAATGTTGAGTATTACTCACATTCAACGAAATGAAAGCTTAAAATTCCTTAATATGCAAGAGTCATCTATCATCATGGTTATCTCTTTCAACTATTTCGTTACTTAAAAAGTATTTATTAGACGTGTGGTTCATTTTTTAAACATGTGGGAGATATCTGTTAGTTGAGCGATGTTACTAAAACTATGAAATAGTTGTAAGAAAAAATCTCTTCTCCAAAACGGAATGTGGGGTGTCCTTTAACCTTAGTGATCTTTGATGTCTCATAAGTTCATAAACATTGGACCAGAAGCCTGGAAAGTGGGTATTGTGTTTGGTAGATTCGTTTCCTAATTGCTTACCCGCCAAAGTTTGACCTTCCCTTGTTATTATTTTTGTTTGGGTTGATCCCAAAGCCCACATCACAATTAACTAAGAATTTGAAACTATCTCATTCTCTATATTATTGTAATAATTTTGAAACCTCTCTCTTCCTTTATTGATTATAATAAAGTTTTAAAAAAAAATTGCTCAAATATCGCTATCAGGTTTAATTTGGATTTATATATTCATTGAGTGTTAAGCTAATTTTCTGAATCTCTAAGCACCAGAAATATACGAGTAGAAGCAAAGTAAATTGTCCTAGGTTAGGATGGTTGGGTCTAATTAATTAAAATATTACAAAGGCAACATTCAAAGACACGGAGTAGAGGACGGGACAGGGGCAGGTCATTAAATTAAATGGGAAATTCCAACTTGGTCTAATTAATTAAAATATTACAAAGGTAACATTCAAAGACACGGAATAGAGGACAGGACAGGGGCAGGTCATTAAATTAATTGTGAAATTCCAACCTGCTTCTTCATTCCCTTCTTGCTTGTTTGATTATTCCACAGTAGAAGTAGGACCAGTAGTACAAGGTAATTGCTCAACCATATAGAGTTATATAGTAAATGAACCAAATTGATTATGATAGAAATGTTAAGAAAATTCTCTCAAAATAAAATTCTTTGTGGACTCTGTGTCACTTCACCGTTTAACATTAACTTTCGTGTCAATATTATAAAATATTGTGTCAAAAACATAAGGCGATAGAGTACTTATGAAGAGTATCATTTAAAATAGCATCATGTCCTAATAAATTTGTTAGGTATGGAATATTAATATATGACCATTTCTGACATCAGATAGATCTTTCTCTGCTTATGATGGATTAGGTATATACTTACACAAGCCTAACCTTTTAGTCCTCCTATGGCTCTAGGCCATGTGGGCTTGTGCAAGTCGATCTTGATGATCAGCCTTCTCAACATCTGGAATATATGGCTGGCTGACATACAAATTTCAAATAACATAGGGGAGGGACTTAAATATTATAATCCAAGCTTAATTAATCAACATAATGTTAATTAATTAGAAAAAATAATCTGTGACCGCATGAAAAGAAAAAGTACGGGAGAATTCGTTGATTTATCCTACAGTAAAGATATTAAGAACACGTGTTTTAACATGGTTGTATTTGAGATTTCGTGGATTTTGTGTGAAATTCATAAAAGGGTCGCACCTTTTTAAGATAGTTTTTTTTCAGAAAAAAAAGAAAGTAGGACAATGTATTGATACTAAAAAACAATAACTTAAATTAAAACAAACTTTATGTCTCACCGATTATAAATTTACATATGTCATTAAATAGTAAGTAAAAAGAGCTGCAAGTATAAACTTTAATAAATATTCAAAAACAGTTCAATTTTAAATAAACAAACAAGAAAAAAAGCCTTTAGAACTAAACCTTTAGAGCTCTAACTTTAAATTTTATGGTGTAGTTACTGGCACTCCAAATTTTTACGTTTAGAAAGAAAAAAATTATACAACATTATTAGGACCCTCTAAATTCGGGCAACCGTGCGATTGCACTTTTGGCTTCCCAAAGCCGCCTCTATGGTTCATGAACACTTCTTACTTAGCACAACATCCACTGTTAGCTGTAACCTTCACCAGTAAATTGATTAATATTCGATTACGTATAATCGGCTCCTGTGCTTCTCTCTCTCCTTCACCAGTAAATTGATTAATATTCGATTACGTATAATCGGCTCCTGTGCCTCTCTCTCTCTCTCTCTCTCTCTCTCTCTATATATATATATATATGTACACACATCCATCCTCGACTCATCATGCGAACTACAACTTCTGTAGACATAGGAAACGAATCATCAATGTCGTCGTCGATCAGCATTAAGATTTTAATTAGCTTGAAACTTGTAGTTGGCTTGTTATTGTCTACTGTTGGCATCTTCCATTGCCAAGCTTCGCCTCCTCGCTACACTTTTGTGGTAATTAGCTCATTTCCCTTCGATGCAGTTCAGTTCTGAATTCTGATACATATGTATGAATTGCATGCATCATGCATGTTGTTAGAGAGATCATTTACTTAAATCATATTTTATAAACCACATAATATGACAGTTGATGGCTATATTCCTTCTTTAAAGCTCTAAAAAAATAATTCAATCATCAACCGTCACCTCACATGGCCTACAAAATATGATTTAAAAACATGATCTACTAGCATTTTTCGTCTATAATATATTAACTTAAAATGCATATATACACATCCATGGTGTGTATATATCTACACTTTATAACCGATGATCGTGTATGCTGATTTCAAAAATAGTGATGAACTCATATCTTCTGTTTGTTTGCAATAATCAATTTTAGGTGGAAGAAACTCCATATAAACGACTGTGTAGCACAAAGAACATCTTGACTGTAAACGGTCAGTTTCCAGGGCCAACGTTGTATGTTCATGCTGGAGATAGTGTTGTAGTGGATGTCTATAACAAAGGCAATCGTAACATTACCATCCACTGGTAATTAATCTACTTTATCGCATGTAATCTCTTCAGAATTTTACTTAAATTCATGATATCCATCTATATTTCAGGCATGGAGTTAAGCAACCGAGGAATCCATGGTCCGACGGTCCTGAATACGTCACGCAATGTCCTATTCAACCAGGAGCCAGGTTTACCCAAACCATTATATTTTCCTCAGAGGAAGGGACTCTATGGTGGCATGCTCACAGTGAGTGGGATCGAGCCACCGTCCACGGTGCTATAGTCATATACCCCAAGAAGGGAGCCACTTACCCTTTTCCCAAGCCTCACGCAGAATTTCCAATCATCTTGGGTATGCAAATGAATTCAAACTTCAACCCCATAAATGCTTATACAATAGCTTAAAGCGTTTTCAAATAACATAAAAATACTTGTGATAACATTGTCACGTAAAGTCAAAAGGTTTTTTCGGGCATTTTCACTTCATTGAAATTTCGATGTGTTCTAATGGAAGGATTTCTCGTAAAAGAGCTTATGAACATAAGTGATTTTTATATAAACATTTCCAAATTACGATCCTAATTTTTCTGCAAATCATTGATTCGAAAATTGTAGGAGAGTGGTGGAAGGAAGATATCGGACAACTTTACAATGAAACCATTCAAAGCGGAGGGGACCCTAATACTTCAAGTGCTTTCCTCATCAATGGTCAACCCGGCGATCTCTATCCTTGCTCAAAACCAGACACATTCAAGCTCATAGTTGATTACGGCAAAACCTACCTACTCAGACTAATCAACTCCGCCGTGCAAGAGATGATGTTTTTCGCCATTGCCAATCACAACGTCACAGTTGTAGGCTCAGATGCTAGCTACACCAAGCCATTTTCAACAGATTATGTGACCATATCTCCCGGCCAAACCATTGACATCTTGTTAAATGCCGACCAAAGCCCCAACAACTACTACATTGCTGCTAAAGCCTACGTTGGCGGGGCTGGGATTGCCTACGACAACACAACCACCACCGCCCTACTCCGATACCATGGAAATTCTAATTCATCCCCTACTTCTTTGCCTAATATTCCTTCCCATAACAACACCAACGCATCAGTTCACTTTACCAGTAAACTCAAAAGCTTGGCTGATAAAAAACACCCCATTGACGTGCCACACAAGATAACAACTCATTTGTTCTTTACACTTTCCATCAACTCACTACCCTGCCTGAATAATTCATGTGCTGGGCCTAATGGAACACGTTTAGCTGCCAGTGTCAGCAACATTAGCTTTGTCAACCCCACCATTGACATATTGCAAGCTTACTATTACCATGTCAATGGGGCATTTGGAAGTCGCTTTCCAAATTCCCCGCCCTTGCTGTTTAATTTTACAGCTCAGGACTTGCCTTTGTACCTACAGACGCCGAAGCAAGGGAGGGAGGTGAAGATACTGGAGTACAACTCAACAGTGGAGATTGTATTTCAGGGGACAAATTTGGTGGCGGGAGATGACCATCCGATGCATCTCCATGGATTCAGTTTCTACGTTGTGGGATGGGGGCTTGGGAATTTTGACAAGGACAAGGACCCCTTGACGTATAATCTTGTCGATCCTCCTCTTCAGAACACCATCGCTGTCCCTGTAAATGGTTGGACTACCATTAGATTCAAGGCAGACAATCCTGGTACGTAATTAATGAAGATGCTCATCATCTCTAATTAAATATATTATCTAAGGGGCTGTTTTATAATAACCATATCAGTTTTCAGTTTCCAATTTTAGTTAACCTCCCTAATTAGTTATATTAATGAATGATAATTAGCTCATGATAAATTGTTTTTGTTCTTGTCGTTGTATGTAGGCATTTGGTTTATGCACTGTCATCTGGACCGACATATGTCATGGGGCATGGACATGACGTTCATAGTGAAAAATGGAAAGGACCTACAAGCGCAGATTTTACCTCCGCCACAAGGAATGCCTCCATGCTAACAATTTTTATAAAGCTTTCGAGCTGGTTCTATGTTCTTGGCAATAAATTGGGACAGCATGTAGTTCGTCCTTTGTAATGCCATTTTATACTAGCAACTATTTGGACTGGCCGTGGCCAGGATATATATGTCATAAAAATTCACCTGGCTTTGCATTGTCACCAATTTGGAGGCCGTCACGACTCAAGAACACGTGGAAAAGTTTCCATCAAAGAAATATGATGATCAATGCGCATTGTATTAGTACTAAAATTATTGGCCTTATTTTAAAGATTGGTTCAACTGCAATGGATTTTTTAAAACAACTCGTAGGAATTTTCTAGATCTATACTCTGAGATTTTAACCGTTAGATCATTGGTCAAAGATATACTATTAGTCAAGGCTTCCTTTCCCCTACAGTGGGTTCTCTCTCAATAATTGTCGACGTGAACTAGCCGGCTTAGGGATAATGTGTGCCGCCACATAACCTCCTCAATTCTATTGCCGCTTCTTCCATCGCTGGCCTTTCGGCACTACTCAACTTGATGCAACTCTTTGCAAGTTCCACAACTGCTCTGAGTTGCTCTCTGTTTCCCTTGTTTACAAGTAGTGCCACAACGATCTGAAAGATGTCATTTTGTTCAACAGAAGAAACGAAATGGGATGTTATGATTCTTTGATTTTCTGGTCTCTTAAAAGGCCAACGGCATCTCCCCAGTTAGAAGCCCCAGCAATACGATTCCAAAGCTATAAACATTGCTCTTGTCTGTCAACTGGCCTGTGTTGAGAGTTGTCCCACATCGGTGAGGAACAAAGTTTGCTATGTGCTTATATGATATTGAGCTACTCCTCATATTGCCAATTGGTTTTATGGTGGAATCTCAATTTCATCAGCCTGTACAGATATATTCTGGGTCGAGGTAACCAAGTGTTTGCTGCACCAATGTGTTCATCTGGATTCATTACTAGGGACCTAGACCAACCTCGAAGTGTAAGAATATGAGTATGAGTATGAATCTGTGAACTTGGTTATAGGATTAGAGATTGAATAGGAAGTCTTGTTGGGAATGGATTTGTGAATCCATGTTGTAATTGGTCTGCTATTTGGAATGAATTGGTTTTCTATATGGATTTTAATAGAGAAATCCTTATAGGATTTGGCTAGGATTATGTAGTACATATGTGGTGGCCTCTGCTCTCGCAGTGTATGCGGTCTATTCCAGACTAAGACCTATTGTTAGTTGAGCATCTTGAACATCGAAGAGAGGAGAAGGTGCACTGCGGCATTGTTGCAGAAAACAGACATGGCAACCGGTTCTATTTCATCTGCAGGTATAGTTCTTCTCTGTGCATTGGCTGATGGATTTTGGTTTGTGTTTTGATTACAGTGATTCGTATTACTTGATCTTGGTTTTATGTTTATGCTAATATGTGGTATCAGAGCCTTGATTATAAGTATATGAATTCTGTAATTAAATTCAATGGGTTCAAACGCATAAATAAAAATTTAAGAAAATATACCTTTTTGCGGCGTTAGGGAATTGAACACGGGTTCTTGTGTAAGGGTTGCGAATAACGACAAAAACTGTTTAAAATATTACCGTTGCTTTTCAAAAGAATTTTACTGTTGAATTTTCTGCAAATCCATTGGTAAGGGTTTCTTTCAAATTGGGGCTTTTCGATCAGAAACACCATTCATCAAAACATGCTCTTTGGTTATGATTCCCCAACCTCTAAATTAATATGATCAATTTGGATGATTATTTCCGCTGCGTTTTCTTCAAATTGGATCTGCATAAGGTATGTTTGATGATCTGCATTGCTTCATCCTTGTCTGCCTAATGTTTCGATGAACATTGAGTCATAATTTTCTGTTAAAATTTTGATAAGTCTAAATCTCGATAACAGATTCAACATGGGCTCAATCTAATTGAAATCAATGATAAGTAATCTTAGGACATGCACTAGTACAAAAAACAGTTTGTGCGACGCAGGCCATTCGTCGTGCAAAGTCAAAAAACGTCGTGCAGAAATTAGCCCAATGAAACCTTCGTCGCACACCAACCATCGCACCAAGGTAATGACAACAGGGTTTGAGCAACGAAGTTACATGCGTCGCGCAAAACTGCTTTGCGCGATGCATGTTACTTCTTCGTCGCGCAAACCCTTGTATTTTTTTGTTTTTTTGGCTAAAATATTTTTATTTAATTTTTAATAAATATTGTAATTAAATTCTAAACAATAATTAATAAGCCAAGAAAAGGTATTTAATTATAAAATATATGAAAATGTAAATAAAAAATGTCCGAACAAAAAAGAAAAAACTACAAGTAGTATTCTAGGTTTGATACAACATAAACTAGGTATAGGTTGGGCGAAGTGGCTGGGAGGTCGAAGGTGAAGCTAGATCAGGTGCTGGCATCAGGATTTGGAGGCCGAACATCTGTAAGGCCCATAAGATCATGCTCATCTTCTCATTTGGGGCCGAAAACTGGGTTACAATCTAGGCTTCTCGAGCATCCTAGGCTACTTCCTAGGCCACACTGAGCTGCTGAACCAACACTAATGACGTCAATGATGCGAGCACCTGGGATGCCTTAGGAGTAGCCTCAATAAGGGATGTAGGCTCCCCAATCAATGGAGCACTTGCGGCTGAAGCGATAAGTGCTGAAAATGCGGGAGGTGCATTGGTCACACCCCGACGACAAGTGATCAACTGTGACATCTATACAATTTTTGAACCATAAAAATATAACGTTAGAAACTAATTCTTTCTTGCATTTGAAACTAATCAATTAGCAGGCAAAGTAATATCATATCCTTTCTTGCATTTGTTCACAGAAGCTCAATGAAACTAATACAATTAACATGAATTAAGCAACTGCAATGTTGTGTTGTGTTGACCAACTGAACTGATCAAGGACAACTTCTTCCAACACCCATTGATTTATTCAACTCAAACTAGTCTGTAAAAAAATATTTTAAAAATTAAAATAAAAAAACCCACAAGGATGGTGGATGTCATTTCAAAAACTATAAAACAAATTACCTGAATAATCTCTTGTCATTTTTTTTTCTTCTTGTTTGGTCTCCAACACTCCAAGTCTCCAATCAAAGTGAGAAACGTTAGTTCATAAAATCGATATTTCCAAGAGGCAACAAGAAAAGTGCTGAGAAGAGTGTGTCGACTCGGTCTGTGTTTCCTTATCTGGTGCTATGTCTATATATATATATATATATATATATATATATATATATATATATATATATATATATAGACACACACGCATATAGAAAACAAGAGGGTTTCATTTAACATAAAAAAAATGAAGACAAATCTCATGACTAAGTTATTGAATTCTATTTCGCAAATAATTGATGAACAATAAACAACATAAATAAATCAGAAATCTTAATAGGCAAAATCTACAAAGAAATTACCCAGAAAATAATCATAAATTTAAAAAATTTAAAACGAAAACCCAATGCAAACAGAGTTGTGGCTGTATTCATCATCTTTCTCTTAATTATATACGTGCTTGTATTCATCAATTTTTCTATTTTAATCGTAATTCCCATTAAAATGCAAACAGAGCTTTCCAATACAAATAGAGAAATTAAGGTGGGCTTGCTGTGATGAGAAATTAAGATGTGAAATTAAATAATTTACCTCGGAATCACTGTGGGCTGTGACGGCTGTCGACGGTGAAGCGAGCGAGTGCTCGAGGGCGAAAGGGTTGAGCCGTTGAGGTGTTCTGCAGATTGCAGTGGGTGCTGCAGACTACAGTTGGGGCTCCAAAGGCTGCGAGGCTGCGGCTGTGGGGTTGCGAGAGTAGAGTGGTGAGGGGTGGTGACTGACTGAGAGTGAGGGAGGCGCAAGGAGAAGTGAGGTCTAAGGGAGGATTTGAACACCTAGCCTAGGGTTATACAAAACAAAAAGCGCCCATTTTTTCCAATCGGAAATTTTTTGAAAAGCCGCCCATTTTTTTCTAATTAAGCCGCCCCAATTTTAACAAATTGCGCCACGTAGGTATAAATTGCCACGTCACGCAAACAGACTTTGCATGACATATCATTGTGATATTGCGCAAATTATACTTTTTAAATAAAAAAATTAATATAAAGTTTATTGAAAATGTGACTTTACTCATTTCAAATTCATTTTTTTAACATAAAATATAATAATATATTTTTCTAACAAAAACACGATTTAAAGTACAATAATAAATTCAAAGCTACTTAATAAATATATATACCATTCAATTTCTTAAGTGTTATACATACAAAATAAATAAATTTAAGGCTACTTAATAAATATATATACCATTGAACTTTATGGGATACGCATTCTACGAAACTAGTTTCAACGATCGACCCGACTCGTCAAACTTGTTTGTATATACTTCGAAATCGCATACACTAAAAATAGTAAAAAAAACAAACATTTAGAGATCAAGTAACGGGACAAACCTTTTCAACGGTTATAAATGAAAAATCACGATTTAAAGGTTATTTTAACTCAGAATTTGATGATTTTTTACAGCTACACTTCTTGACCTTGTATGAATACAATGAATGAACTTGACCTTCAATTTAAAATATTTACACTAGTGGATACCACAAAATCTTATATTATACTTAATGAAAGTATAAATAAACTCTTAAGTGTTAGTGAATCTATTATTTTCATAGGATACGCATTCTACGAAACTAATTTCAACTGGCAAATCAAAATTGGAATTGGCACAATTTGCAGAATTAGAAGCCTTTGCACAATTCGCTTCTGATCTCGATAAAGCTACTCAGAATCAATTGGCAAGAGGTCAACGATTACGTGAGTTGCTTAAACAATCTCAATCATCCCCACTTTCTGTGGAAGAACAGATACTGACTATTTATGCCGGAACGAACTGTTATCTTGATTCATTAGAAATTGGACAGGTAATCCAACCATCAAACTTGTTTGTATATGCTTCGAGATCGTATACGCCAAAAATCGTAAAAAGCAAACATTCAGATATCAAGTAACGGGACAAAACTTTTCAACGGTTATAAACGAAAAATCCCGATTTAACGGTTATTTTAACTCTGATTGTGATGATTTTTTACAACTACACTCCTTGACCCTATATGAATACAATGAATGAACTCGATCTTTAATTTAAAATATTTACACTAGTGGATACCACAAAATCTTATGTTATACTTAATGAAAGTATAAATAAACCCTTAAATGTTAGTGAATATATTGTTTTGATGGGATACGCATTCTACGAAACTAATTTCAACGATCCAACCATCAAATATGTTTGCATATGCTTCGAGATCGCATATGCCAAAAATCGCAAAAAACAAACATTCAAAGATCAAGTAACAGGATAAAACTTTTCGACGGTTATAAACGAAAATTCATGATTTAACTGTTATTTTAACTCCGATTTTGATGATTTTTTACAACTACACTGCTTGATCCTATATGAATACAATAAACTAATTCGATCGTCAATTTAAAATATTTGCATAAGTGGATACCACAAAATCTTATGTTATAACACAAAGTCGTTGACTTTGTGCGATGAAGGTGTGCATTTGTCGCACAAATTATATATATTTTTTAAAATTATTATAAAATTTACTGAAAATGTGATTTTACTCCTTTCAAATTCTTTTTTTTTTTTACATAAAACACAATAATATATTTTTCTAACAAAAACCCGATCCAAATTATAATAATAAATTTAAAGCTACTTAATAAATATATATACCATTCAATTTCTTAAGTGTTATACATACAAAATAAATAAATTTAAAGCTATTTAATAAATATATATACCATTGAACTTGATGTGATACGCATTCTATGAAACTAATTTCAACGATCGAACCATCGAACTTGTTTGTATATACTTCGAGATCGCATACGCCAAAAATCGCAAAAAACAAACACTCAGAGATCAAGTAACAGGACAAAACTTTTCGACGGTTATAAACGAAAAATCACTATTTAACAGTTATTTTAACTCCGATTTTGATGATTTTTTTATAACTACACTCCTTGATCCTATATGAATACAATGAATGAATTTGATCTTCAATTTAAAATATTTACACTAGTGGAATGAGACAAAATCGTATGTTATACTTAACGAAAGTATAAATAAACTCTAAGTATCATTGACTTTGCGTGACGTAGGTGCACCTCTGTCGCACAAAGCTGTTTTGTGCGACGGAGGTGCACCTACGTCGCGCAATGTTAGGAAAAAAACAAACGGTAAAGCATTCTTGGTTTGACGCCAAAATCTTGCATGATGAACAAGAGGCGTTGCGCAAATGGCCTTTGCGTAATAGAACTTTGCGATGAAGATTGACGTCGCGCAAAGTTCCGCTGCGCAAAGGCCGTTTGCAAGACAAAATTTGCTCCGTCGTGCAAGTTGTCGTTACCCAAACATGTTTTTGTACTGGTGATGAATGCTCAATCATGTTTGAGTATGCAGTTATCTTGTGATCTGAAAATTCTAATGCAGTTTTATTTTCTACTGAGTGATGGATAATGATTACTATGCATAAGACGTCTATTGGCTGTCTATTGTTGCATATCTCATTCTAAACTTGTTGAGTTTATGATAAGTCAGTTTTTCTATGTATGCTTGTCAACTATATGTTGTTAAGTCTATATGTATGAATTATTGATGTGAGTTGTGATGTGCAATCTGCAAAAGGAAATCAGGAACCTAACTGGTTCATGTTTGTGATTTCATCTACAACATCTACAATATCCTTGAAGACTTTAAACTTGGCAAATATCCTGATTCTCACTGGAGGGAGTAACTACAAGAAATGGAGGAGAGAAATTGGACTACTGTTGACAATTAATGAGTATGATATAGCCATTGATACTTTAAGACCAGTGATCACAAAACAAAGCACTATAGCAGAAAAGGGAGACTATGAGAGGTGGACAAAAGCAAATAAAATTGCACTTTCAATCCTTGAAAGTGGGATGACTGATACAGTTCGAGGAGGGATTAAAAAACATGAGTTGGATGCAGAATATTTGAATCCGATATAGAAAAAGTTCAAGAGTCACAAAAAGCAGAGATCAGTCAATACATGTCACTTTTGACAACTAACAAGAGTGATAATATTGGTTCAATTATGGATCACATTACGAAGATGACTGATGTTGCAGAAAAGTTAAACTCCATGGATGTCAACATTGGTGAAAAACAGCTGGTCTTTACGATGCTGCAGGCCCTCCCTAACAAGTATTCTCAACTGAAGGTGTCCTATAACACACAAGACAATAGTTGGGATGTAGATGAGCTCATTACACAGTGTGTTCAAGAAGAAACTAGACAAAGACAAGAGAGTGGCAAAGACACTAGAACTATGAACTTTGTGCAAGGAGGGAAAGAAATGAAGTTGAACAATTCTGAAAATAATCCAGGTAAGAACTTCAAGCACCCTAAACCTTATGATAAGACCGCTGATTTTGCTAAGATATTTGAAACTTCTAAAAGATCTAGTAATCTTACACCAAAGGTTAAAAATGTTGCTAAACTTTAGTGTTTTTTTTGCAAAACTCGAGGTCATTTAAGAAATCAATGTGAACTTTTTAAGGACTATCTGAAAGCCAATGGAAAAGATATAGTTAATGTCTGTGTAGAGTCAAACTTGGTTGAAGTTCCTACTGATTCATGGTGGTTTGACACTGGTTACACAGTGCACATAACCAATTCATTACACGGTTTTGAAAAACAAAAGGATTCAAGTTTTAACTGTTATAATGTTTTTGTGGGGGAAGGATCAAAAGTGGCAGTTAAGGCTGTCGGGACAGTCAATTTAAAATTGTCTTCTAGTTTTGTTGATGTTCTCTATGTGCCCAAGATGAAGAGAAACATAATTTCAGGCTCTAGACTTGTGAAACATGGAATTTCATTCCTAGGCGATAATGATTGTTTGAAAGTTTTCCAAAATGGTTGTCTTGATTCGATTTTAGATACTACCAATTTGGTCGATAGTTTATGGCAATTAGAATGTAGTGTGATTTTGAATGAGCATTATGCATTGTATACAGGCACTAAGAGAATGCTAGACACTGATAGTTCTTACATCCTTTGGCACAAGAAACTAGGCCACATTTCAAAAGAAAGAATTACTAAGTTATCAAAGGAAAACTTACTAATTTTCGAAATCTTGAAGCCAAAAGAAGTAAAAGTTTGCTTGAGATAATTCATACAGATGTTTGTGGTCCTTTTCCAACTAAAACAATTTGAGGAAATAGTTATTTTGTTAACTTTATTGATGATTTTTCAAGATTTGGTTACATTTTTCTCATAAATGAAAAGTCAGTAGTCCTTAAATGTTTTAAAATCTTTAAGACTGAGGTAGAAAAGCAACTAAATAAGACCATTAAGATTGTTAGATCAAATAGGGGTAGAGAGTATTTTGGCAAGTACACAAAGTCTAGTCAATAGAAGGGTCCATTTGCCCTATATCTTGAAGAACGAGGCATTGTGTCTCAGTATACAACATCTCGCACACCACAGCAAAATGATGTGTCAAAACGAAGGAATAGAACACTCATTGGTATGGTATGAAGCATGATGTCAAGACCAAGATTACTTGGATTCCTTTGGGCTGAGACTGCAAATTACATACTTAACAAAGTCCCTAGCAAATCAGTTTCAACTACCCCTTTTGAAATCTGGTATGGAAGAATGCCAAGTTTTAGGCATTTTCATGTTTGGGGGTGCAAGGCAGAGGCTAGGTTCTATAATTCAGAAGAAAGAAAGTTGGACCCGAAGATAGAATCATGCTATTTCATTGGCTATTTTGAGAAATCAAAAGGCTTTAAGTTCTACTGTGCACAAGCTCACACCATAATTAAAGAAACTCATAATGCAAGGTTTTTTAAGGATCAAGATGTCTCACGCTTCATAATTGAGAATTTCATTTTTGAAGAAATTGAATAGCATCAATTTGAAGAACCTTCAATTGAATATTGTCCAGTTTTATTGTTCTCAGTCCAAGGATCAAGTCACGGATCATGAGTGGCGTAATCAATTAGAAGAGCATCAAAAGACTACTGAAATGGAAGATATAGATACTGAAACAAATCAACGTATACCAGAGCAACCTATACTAGATCATACTGAAGCTGTGCAAGTTCAACCTGAGACTAGGAAGTCTACAGGGGCAAGAAAACCTGCAATTTCGAAGGATTTTCTTTGTTATCTTCAAGAAAGTAATTACAATATTAGAGACATTGATGATCCAATAACTTATTCACAAGAAATGAAGAGTTCACAGTCAGTTTTGTGAACAGTGTAATGAAGGAAAAGCTGGAAGGCTTGACTGGTTGCTAAAAGGTTCACTCAGAGAGAATGAATTGACTATAATGATACCTTTTCACCCGTGTCCTCCAAAGATTTGCTAAGACTCATTATGGCAATAATTGTACATTTTGACCTGGAATTACATCAAATGGATGTAAAAACAGCTTTCCTCAATAGTGATCATCAAGAAGATATTTACATGGTTCAACCCCCTGGATTTATTGAAGGAGAATATGGTTTGTAAGTTGAATAAGTCAATCTATGGTCTCAAGCAAGCTTCTAGACAATGGTACTTAAAGTTTGATCAAGTGGTCACTTCTAATGGCTTTGTTGAGAACAAACTCGATGATTGCATCTATCTTAAGTTCAAAGGGACAAAGTTTATAATTCTAGTCATGTACGTTGATGATATATTACTTCTAGTTCTTGCATTCAGTTGTTAAAAGAAACAAAGACATTACTTAGTGCAAATTTCAAAATGAAGGACCTTGGTGAAGCATATTTTGTTTTGGGAATTGAGATTGCTAGAGACAGAAACTGGAAATTGTTAGGGCTTCTCACAAAAAGGTTACATTGAAAGAATTTTGACCAGATTCAATATGGAAAGCTGCAATGGTTGCCATGTACCAGTGAACAAAGGAGATCGATTGTCAAAGGAACAATGTCCTAGAACTGATATTGAATTTAAGAAGATGTCTGAAAGGCCATATACATCACTTGTTGGAAGCTTGATGTATGCAAATGTTTGTACAAGGCCTGACATTGCATATATAGTAGGGATTTTGGGAAGATTTCAATCTAATCTAGGGGAAATACACTAGAGTGCTGCCAAGAAAATTCTAAGGTATCTACAACAAACCCAAGGCTATATGTTTGTGTATGGTAGAGAAAAAGAATTGGAATTAAAAGGGTACACCGATTCTGACTTGGCAGGTGATTTAGATGACTAGAAAATCAACTGGTGCATACTTTTTTCAGTTTGGTGGAGGTGCAATGTCTTCGAAGAGTGCCAAGCAAACTGTCGTTGCAACTTCTACCATGGAGGCAGAATTCGTGGCATGTTTTGAAGGAATGAAGCAGGGAGTTTGGTTGAAGAATTTTGTGGAAGAATTAATGATTGTTAGGTCAATACAGAAGCCTTTAAAAATATATTGTGACAATAATTCTCCAGTTTTCTTTGCAAAGAACAACAAGAGGATTTTTGCTTCAAGGTTGATGGATGTTAAGTTTCTGAAAGTAAGGGAAAAGGTTAAGCAAGGAATCATTGATGTGCAGCATATCAACACAAGTTTAATGGTTGCTGATCCTTTGCCCAAAGCCTTGCATGTTGGTGTATTCAAGATACAAATCTCAATAATGGGTGTGCTCAAGTCTTTTGATCAGTAGGAGTAGTGTTTATTGCATTAAAGATAGTTGCAATAATAAAGTTGAGAAGTACTGCTATTGTGAAGTTCAAAGAGCTAGTATAGCAGTGATGTTCTTCTCTTAAGCTAAGTTTTCTGGTTTAGCTAGTTTTATTGACATTTAGTATAATTATGAGCTAGTTTTAATTGTATTAAGAGATTCAATTTTTGTAATTGATTGGTTTGATGTGTGTGTGTGTGTGTGTGTGTGTGTGTGTGTGTGTGTTTGTGAGTGATTTTGAAATCAGTTTGATGCTTTGGGAAATCTTTGTGATTCTGTGATGAACTTGATTGTTTTGGATTTAAGTTAAGAAATAGTGGGAGTGGATATTTAGGTCCACAAATTCTAGTTTGATCATAATGTTATACGTGCAAATTGAACATAAGTAATCTGGAAGCATCAGTTGCATGTTGGTTGTGACTATAAGCTTTTAGATTTTGTGTTTTGAGATGCACAGATAGATTGTTTATGATCTTGCTCAAAAGACTTAATGATCACCCTATTATAATCTTAATTGAACTAGCTTTCTTGGTTCATACTTACTCAAGTGAGAGAATGTAAGAATATGAGCATGAGTATGAATTTGTGAACTTGATTATAGGATTAGAGATTGAATAGGAAGTCTTGTTGGGAATGGATTTGCGAATCCATGTTGTAACTGGACTGCTATTTGGAATGAATTGGTTTTCTATATGGATTTTAATAACGAAATCCTTATAGAATTTGGCTAGGATTATGTAGTATATATGTGGTGGCCTTTACTCTTGCAGTGTATGTGCTCTATTCCAAACTAAGACCTATTGTTAGTTGAGCATCTTGAACACTGAAGAGAGGAGAAGGTGCACTGCGGCATTGTTGCAGAAAACAGACATGGCAACCGGTTCTAGTTCATCTGCAGATATGGTTATTCTCTGTGCATTGGCTGATGGATTTTGGTTTGTGTTTTGATTACAATGATTCGTATTACTTGATCTTGGTTTTATGTTTATGCTAATGCTGCCACCAATGTTAGTGCCCACTGTTTGTAATAGACACGAAAGATAATGGTGTCCTCTAGCCAAAATTCCAGTAGTGGTTAAAGTAGTTCTTTGTAACTTTTTTATAGCTAGATATTCTTTATGGATGAGCTCAGCTTATATGGATAATGAGTAGGGATTTGGAAAATGATGTAACAGTTCTTCAATCTTTGATAAACTGAGATTTTGAAAGTGAATCGATGTCTGGTTTTTTATTAAGCGTTCCAAGTTTCATCAGTTTGTGAAATGTTAAGCAATATGGATGGCCGCCAATTTTATTTTCTTCAGTAGTCGGTAATCTTTTAATCATGTAAATCAATTCGATTTCCCTACTGAGTTCAGTTGCATCTTATGTACATTCTCTTGGAATCGACATATTAGGATTTAGACAATTAGGGACTGGTTTGGTAATCAGGTGCTTTTATAAAAAGTGGATATAAAAAAATGTTGAGCTTAAAAAAATGTTTGATAAACACTTAAAAACAACTTATTTTCATAGTTTTGGGTGAAAAAAAAACTGAAAACGTGAAGCAGCAAAAATGAGTTTATTCTCACAGCACATCAAAAACAGTTTTTATTCAAAGCACAGCAATACCAAACCAGCCCCCTTTGCATCTTATGTCCTAAATCTAGTTGTAAGCTGTTCTTCGTACGAAAGACATATAGGAAGATTGGTGTATTATATAAGTAGTATTTTTGGTGTTTAAGCTGCAAGATTGCAATTAGCAGGTTCAGTATTTAACTTTCATGGTTAGCTAACAAGTTTCGGAATTGCGCGGATTCAGAAGGACCTTACGAAACTCAACCTTTTTGTTCGGTTTTCTTCAATTTCCTGGATTTTCTTCATGACTTCTTGCCTACTCTACTCTGTAATCGGAGTAGCGTGAACATAGTTGGGCTCGGGAGTCCATTACTCGCTTACTGAGACCCGTATGGATCTACAAAGGCAAATTTTTGCCGAGACGATATCAAGTCCTTCATGCTTTGTGCCCTATGCGACGAACACTGAGCAACCTTGCATAAGGGTACTCAATTTGTTACTTGTTTTGCAGTTGTACAACAGAAACAAACAAGGTATGAGGTACTCTTCTGTGCATATCTGGGTTGAATACTTGCAAGCTGCAAGTTCCCAGAAAAGTGGCAAATCGAAGCCATTCTCACCGTTTGTTTCTTACTAACCAGAAAACAAAATTGGCTAAATTGAATATATATTAATAAATCTTAATTGTTAACTCATCAAATTATTCTCGACCAAAATAATAATAATAATAATTGTTATTCGCACTGCAGAAATATAATTTTGCATCCAAATTTTCTATAATTAAAAAAAAATACACTTGTAAGGAGTGTAAAATGAGATTTTTGAAGTGCTAGTAACAGTTCAAAAAAAAAAAAAAATCAACATTAATTATTGGCGACATAGAGAACAATCACGGATGATATAAGATGTCAGCATTTTTTTTTATAACTATCACGTGATGGCCTAGTGGTTGGAGCGGCTTTCAGGTTTGTATTTCACGCAGCTCATTCTGGATTTGATTCATGGTACTAATGAAATACATGATGGTAGCTACGAGGTGGTTGAAATGTCTTTGTAAGTCTTTTCAGTCCTGAAACAGTAGATAGTCGTGGCTTCACCACCAACTCGTCTCTTCTTTTTATAAAAGAAAAAAAAATTACATTTGGTCTTTTAAAAAATGATTATTTTAGGCAATTTTAGAAATCTGATGTGGTTACACCTGCATGTCATGCATGAGCATATTCCAAATTCAAGTGCATGGATTTGTCAAAAAGTAAATTGCATGGATTTGTAATTAAGAAACGTGCCCAAAACGACGTTTTAGCTCGCACTCAAAACCATCTCTGTTCTCTAATAGAGAAAGTGGAAGATGCATTAGAAATGTTTTAAAAAAAATGCTAAGAAGATTCTCACGAAGTGACATTTTTTATAGACATTTTTTCATCTCACAGTTTAACGTTAATTTTCGCATCAATATTATAAAACATTGTGTAAAAAACATGATGTGACAGAAAGTCCATGAAAAGCCTCTCACTCTTGAGAAAGTCTTCTTAACAATTCTCATGTTTAAAATGCCAACACAAAAAAATATTATGTTTTAATTTTTGTTATACATATATATGGAACATTAACTTTGACTAGAAAAATCAAACTTTGACGTTGGTTTTTAGGCCTCTTTCCCATCCGGTGTGGTATTTATAGGCCTTATTCTCATAGAGTGTATGACCCTTCGCCTTTGAGTTTTCAGGTGGACGTTCTTCATATACATAATTCTACTCCAAAATAGTATTATATTTTGGGAATTGTTATTAACATTTCAAAAATCTCATTCTACACTCCAAATTTTCTATATTAAGAAAGAAAAATACACTTATGAGAAATGTAGAATGAAATTTTTGGAATGCTAAGAACATTTCCCTTTTTTTATATTTATTTTTATTTTTTTATTATTTAAAGGTTAGATCTTGCTCTAGTCTTCCACCAATCACTCTCCCAGATGATTAGTTTATATACCTAACTTATAAGAGTGGGTCTACATTTTAAAATTTTACTTGTCTTGTTCTTAGTTTTTTCTTCACGGCCATCGTTTCTCGAACCTCAAAAGACCTCGTTACAGTCAAAGTCATCATCACATTACTATGGAAGACCCAACTCAATCTCGATTTAATTGGCAATTAATTAACGAGAGTTTTATCATTAATTATGACTCTGCAAATTTTGTTATGGTAATATGGGGGCGTTTGTTTGCCCTCGTTAAACTTCCTTGGATTGGACTGGCTTAGCTGGGATTGCTAGCCAGTGTTTGATGCAAACATGGACTACCGTTAATGAGACTAAGTCGGACTCGCACCGACTAAGTCTTTCGCTAGGTCGTCTTAGCGAGGATCCCCGATAGGTATGGGATTGCTAATTCCGTCCCCAAATCTGTTTCGTTTGCCCGTTGCATCATCTACATACTGCATTGTTTGCAAGCGTTCTTCTCTGCAACACCGTTTGCCCACCCCCCAGATCTGAAACAAAAGCCTCATTCACTGCCGAAATCTCAAAATCCAACCACAAAATTAAAAACGAAAAACAATAACAACCAAATCCAACCACCAAATTCAAAGTCAACCGCGTGCCAGAAAATTCCGAGATGGCTTTGCAGGCGGAAAAGCCAACGCATGTATCAGATCCGAAAATTTTTGGAAGAAAAAAGGATGAGGAACATGGAGATGCTTAATGGCGGCAAGAGGGTGAAGATGATGAGCTTGTTTTTGAAGGATTTGTGATGAGCTTCACACTTGCGTTGTGCAGGAAAATGAGGGAGAAAAGAAGAAATGGACGGAGCCAGAAGGAGAAAAGAAAAGATGATTCCAGAGTGATAGTTTTCCAGGAGAAAAAAAGGTTAAAAGGTTGAATAAATAATAAAATATTATTATGTATGCATCAAATAATATAAAATATTACAATATATACATTAAATAATATAAAATATTATAATATATGCATTAAATAATATAATATTATATATAATATTATAGTTTGTTTATTATTCAGTTTTATAATCCAACACTGCACCAAACGCTTCACTAAATTAGTCCAGCTTAGTCTAGTCTAAGCCAGTCCACCTTAATCCTAATAGCTAGTCCAGTCCGAGACAGTCCGATGAAACAAACGTACCCTATATGTATTGCTATATCACTTTCAATTTCATTGATATTTGGTTATTACCTACTGAGTTTTTTCCCCAACATATACAAATTATAAAGAGTAATGTTATTCATACCATATTTTTATACTACATTTCTATACCACCTTAGGTGTCATCTGATGTGGACAAGGATTGAGTTTTGCAAATTTTTCAAATGATATGGCTGCCCACATCAAATGTCACTTAAGATGGTATTAAAATGTGATACAAAAACATGGTATGAATAACATTACTCATAAAATGAGATTCTTCTAACTTCGTGGACGTAGCCCAATTTATGGTGAACTACGTACATTTTGTATCTACTTCTATACTATTATCTCTTTACATATCAACATCACTTGGTGACCAAATCACCCTCACGAACGTCACTACAACACACTTTACGTTGACCCAAGATCCACCAGATTTTATGCATGAACAGATACTTTTTAAGAAATATGTGGATGTCTAGCCTTCTATTTGTTGAACGTGTTAACTTTGAAGTTTAAGGAACACGACTATATTATGCAACGATCATGTTCTGCTGAACAACTTTCCCAATTCCTATAATTCAGTAGTAATCTTAGTGAAACTCCACTGCATCTAATGTATAGTCAATTTATTTTGTATTTACAGTCAATTCTGTATATATCCTGCAATTTCCCAAGAAAACTTGTAAACACGAAAAAGTTCCTGAAACAAGAAACAAGAATACGTGTACAAAATATATTTTATGTTTAATGATTTTGGGGTTACAATCTCTTTGTAATTTGATCCTCTGATTCTATCTTCGTAGGGTGTAGGTTTGTGGATGAGTTGTTGATCCAAAGGGCCGTCGGGGCTTGATCTAAGGATGAACAGTTGATGAACGGATCTTCGAGGGCTTTTGGGCTTGATCTTGAAGACTGGGTGTATGGATTTCTTCAAGGGGCTTTTGGGCTTGATCTTGAAGGTTGATGGATGAGCGGATCTTCAAGGGCTTTTGGGCTTAATCTTGCAGAACAATTGGATGTGTGGATTTGTTGAGGTTGTTGATCCAAATGGCCGTTGGGGCTTGATCTTAGGATGAACGGATGATGAATGATGAACACTTCTCTTCAAGGGCCGTCGGGGCTTGATCTTGCAGGTTGAACAGATGATGAACGATGAGCACTTCTCTTCAAGGGCCGTCGGGGCTTGATTTTGAAGGAAGATTTGACGAAGAACGAAGATAGCTTTCTTGGTCCTTCGAGATTTGCTTGAGAGCTTTAGAGTTTCAAGGCTTCAAGGTTTTGGTGTGATGTGAATTCCCTTCTTTCTTTCTCTTCTTCCTTCTTCTTTTTTTCTAAAATGAATGTCTTGGCTTCCTATTTATAGAATTCCAAAACTTGATTTTTGGATTTAAATAATCAGATGAAATAAATCATTTCTGCCAGGTATTGACACGTGTCCTATTTGATGACTTTTCCAATTTATTTTGATTTTTCGTTGAGTCACACGCTACATGTAAAATTTATGTGACACGTGAGCGTTGAAATTTTAATTATTGGTCAACATTCATTTCACCGAAATTTCGATGTCCACAAATGCCCCCACTTCAAGGCGCGTCGTAGACATGTGCTTGTCACGTGTAGAAGATGCGTTTTGAAGTCCCTTAATGTAGATGTCAACCCAAGGGCCGTCGGGGCTTGATCTTGAATTGGGCTGGAAATTTCTTCAAGGGCCATCGAGGTTTGATCTTGAGTTCGACTGGAAGATTTTATGGTTTCCTCCAATCGTTGATTTTCCACAGGCTTAACCTTGAACTGGGCTGGAGATTTCTTCAAGGGCCATCGAGGCTTGATCTTGAGTTCGACTGGAAGATTTTCTGGTTTCCTCCAATCGTTGATTTTCCTTTGTGCTACTCTTGAACTGGGCAGCAGGATTATTTTGGTCTCCCCCGAAGGTCTGAGCTTACTCATTTTATCTGTTTCTTTGTTCAATCTCTCCAATTCGTATTGAAGAGGGTTAGAGGATAGCTCAGCATATGCAGTCGTTGCTTGTCTCCACATGCCTCAATGTATCATTTTCACTTGCCTTACTTGCTCCCCTTTGCAGAAGTGGTCCCTTCTCTGGAAGTGTATCAACCGTTGAAGATGACTACTCGAGAGCAACGCTAGGTAAGCAACCAGGGAATAGATTCCAGGCAGTCGGTTCCAGATCGGAAGACTGACTCCAAGTGCCGGCTGATTGCTTCTTTCACTTTGTCATGCGAGTAAGAACAAGGACAAAGGAAAAGACAGGGAAAAAGCATGATATGAGATACCTTTGCTTTCAAAGAAGCAGCGAATGAATCAGCACATATATTTGTTGTGCTTGTCTCCACATGCTTCGATGTATCATTTTCACTTGCCTTACTTGCTCCCTTTGCAGAAGTGGTATTTCCTTATGCAGGTTTGGCATCTTCTCTTGTAGTATTTGTCCTCTGATGCAGGAGTTGAATGCAAACCTTGCATTTGAATGGACCATCACTTCTTGGTGGCAGCGCAAGTTTGAGTGGAGGTTCCGACATATTGCTTTCTCTGTCCTTGTCCTGGCAGGTGAGAACAAGGGCAAAGGAAAAGACAGGGAAAAAGCATGATATGAGATACCTTTGCTTTCACCCTTGATGATATGGGATACTTTTGCTTTTGAAGAAGCAGCGAATGAATCGGCACATATATTTGTTGTGCTTGTCTCCACTTGCTTCGATCTACCATCTCCTCCTAGCTCATCTATACTCCAGTTATCTGGTATCTTCTTTGGGGAAGAAGAAAAAATTGAGTATTTCGAGAGGCTTTGCTGGGAGTGCACCCTCAGAGGTGAGAAAGAGTTGGGCATTTTCTTCAGGTCTGTCTTGCCATAAAAGATGAAGGTCGACATATATAGGGATTTCCCAACAGCAAGTGGTGGTACTGTTCTTTTACCCTTGTCGACAAACGTCTCTTCGATTTTTGAGCGAGCGTCTCTTCGATTTCTGAGCGAGCGCCTCTTTGAAAAAGTAGTCACGGGTGCGGCTCTGTCACCGCGCTTGTTGGCAAAGGCGCGTAGTTGGGATGATAACCTTCACGTGTTTTCAACTTTGTCAGAGATCTTTTGACAAAGTTGAACGCGTTATCTGAAAAGCCGCGAAAGCGTCGCCAAACTTCACGCAGGAAAATCCGGTTTTTTGAATCGGTGGTCGTGTCGCCTTGGCTTTTTATAGAGGTATCGATCACCTCCAACATGCACACTTTGAAGATCGCCCGTTTGTGAAAATCGTCTTCGGCCCTTTCTGATTTTACTCCATCCACCTTTCTCTTTTAACCCTTTGACAATGGCTAACCCGTCTAACATTTGCTTAGATTTGAGTCTCAGCAGTGATCCGAGTGCACCGCGTCAGGTAAATGTATGGTGCCCTTCTTTCTTATCTTCTAATGGCCCTTTGACAGGTGAAGATTCTGTGATGAAGGACGCAACAACAGCTATGATAGTAGCTAGGAACCTCCTCACTCCAAAAGATAGTAGGCTGTTGTCAGGACGGTCCGATGAGTTGGCCGTTCAAGAGTCCCTCGCTCTTAGTGTTCAGTGTGCGAGCTCTGTGTCCAACATGGGCCAACGCCTACTTGTTCGATCCCGTCAGGTGGAATCATTGATGGCAGAGGTGGAAAATCTTAAGCAGGAGATCAAACAGCTTAAGTACGAAAATAGAAGTTTGCACGTGCTTGCAAATAACTATTCGTCGGGCATGAAGAGGAAGCTTGATGAGCTGCAAGAATCTGAAGGTCGAATTCAAAGTGACCGTCAAAAGCTTGCGGCTTATCTCCAGAGGCACCTTTTTCCTGGGTCATCTAGCGTTCCACCCAGTATTGAGGCCTGGAATGCTCTAGCTCCGATGCCTTCCGCTCCGATGCCTCCTGCTCCGATGCCTCCCGCTCCGAGAGTTTTGCCCAGTAATGGGGCTTCACGTGAACATCCTTTGTGAAAGCTCCATTTTTTTTTTTTTTTTTTTTGTACACACTTGTATTTTCTTGGAGATTAATGGACATACTTTATTTTATTCAGTGTATTGTGCTAAATACAGGTAAAACATATACATCACCAAGCGTTTTTTTTTTTTTTTTTTTTTTTAATATATATATATATATTTTTTTACTTTCATCATTACTTCCCAACATAATCATTTCCTTTTACTTTATTTTATTATTTTATTTTTTGCTTTCGGTGGCGCTGATCCACCAAAGATGTTTTTTTTATTTTTTTATTTTATTTTATTTTATTTTTTTATTCTTTACTTTCATCATTACTTCCCAACATAATCATTTCCTTTTACTTTATTTTATTATTTTTTATTCTACATCGTCAGTTTTTTTTTCTTTATAAGAAGGTTGAGGCTGAAGGTTGAGGCTGCAAGGTTGAGGCTGCCAAACCGACGAAGAATCCAGAAACGCATCGAAAGTCTGCTTTGCTTGACTCAGTCTCCACGGGCCTCAAATAGTTACAAAAATTCCATTGATGACACATGCGGAAGGTGGTTTGGCAGTTGGTGCTGTCTTTGAAAGATGTTTCCCAACATCATTATTGCTACCTCTTTTTTATTAAGGTGCTTCCCAACATCATTATTGCTACCTCTTTTTTTTTTTTTTTTTTTTATTCTTTTGAAAGATGCTTCACAACATCATCATTTTTATTTTTTTTTATTATATAGTGATCTGCAAGGCTGAGGCTGTCAAACCGACGAAGAACCCAGGAACGCATAAATTGGTGGTGTAGAAAGAGTTGTGTTGTGCAAAGATTGCAAAGGGATTTTGCTGTGTAATGCCTTTTGCCGCTGCTTGGAGCTTGTTGCAGTGTGTCACTTTTACCGTGTGGGGTTATGCAAAAGACTGCAGCGAGTTTATGCTGTGTAGTGCCTTTTGATCATAATTTTCCTCGGTGGTGACGTTGTTGTGCCTCTTGCTGCTGCTTGCTGCACCGTCATCGCTGCACTGTTCGCTGCACACTATTGCACTGTCTGTTGTCCTGCTGTTCAAGTTTTGTGATTTTTTTTTTTTTTTTTGCGGTCATGGTATTTTTCAAATGTTTTAAGAGCAATACCATCACCATTCTCGCGAAGGAAGGTGATTCGCAAGATAGGGGAACAACGCTGCAGATTTACGCCCCACTGACTGGCCTTAAGGCGCTTGCTCTTCCTACAAAAGACAACTCCAAGCATATTAAGTCGTGGTCTTCTGAAGTATCTTGGAAGGTGGCAGACTTTGTTCGATCAAATACGGAGAAGGAGGCGTGCACACCGGGGATTCTTATCTTGAACCCTTTGCACCATGCTCGTGACAATCATCCGGCTTCGTTTAAGCTTCTCGGAGATCACATCCGCAGCGGAGCTATGGCTTGGAATGATGCCTTGTCGACTACCGGAGAAGCTGTTTTTGATGAGTCTTATTGGGAGTGGCTTGAAGATGTCTTGGGCCGATCTAAACATGTGCTTACTAGCATGGGCCTTTATCATGCCGTGTACACATCTTTGTTTAGTTACGATCTTCATCATTCTGTCCTTCATGCGTTCTTCGAGCATTGGTGTTCAACGACTAACACGCTTCATACAGCTCAAGGAGAGATGTCAATTTCACTTTGGGATCTCCACAAGATAGGGGGATTGCCAATCCAAGGTAAGTTTTATGACGAGGTCGTTCCTAGTGCGGAGGAACTTTCTCTCTGCAATAACCGAGGATTGCCTGCGAGTTGTCGCTGTTTATTTTGGGCATACCACAAGCTTTCCCAAGATGCTCGAGGCAAATCAGGCGTGAAAATTTCTTCATGGATCCGCTTCTGGTATTGGGAGGACACAAGGTACAAGAAGTCCTCGAAGAGAAGAAGTTGCAACAAAACCACTAAGCCAAAGGGAGACTCATATCCGTCCGGTGTCATTGGTTCAGCTAGGCGCCGTTCCCCTGCCGAGTTGAGAGCGTTTGAGGACCTTGGCATAGCATCAGAGCATGTGGAAGAATCTTACCTAGCTGCTTTCTTAGCTTGTTGGCTTTGTAAGTTTGTTTTTCCAATCGGCGACGTCAACTTTGTTCGTCCTGGGGTTTTCAAAGTTGCTAGCAAGATGGCTGCAGGTGAATCTTTCAGTCTTGCTATCCCGGTTTTGGCCAATATTTATAATGGCTTGAGTGTTGTTTCGAACTCAGCAAACACTGAAGATTGTGCCGCGGTTCTTCCCTACCACTATGTGTATGGTTGGTTGGGTGAGTACTTCGGTACTCATTTTTTTTCTTCAACTCTAAACAAGGCAGGGCCTTTGATGACGAAGTATTCTGGCGTGCTTTCTTCGAAGAGCCTCGATGATTCCCAGGCGCAAGCACTGTTTAGAAGCTGCAAAGGCTTGAAGATGGACTATCTGGCGAGAGTTGGCTCGGTGCGGCGAGGCATCATGGACGATTCGCATCTTCGCTTCTCAGACTTATCTTACCTTATAAGTCTTCGCTCAGGGTATGTTTCTTTGCGGCAAGAAGATCGATGCATTGTTCAGCCGTATAGTCCCCACCGTTTCAGCAGGCAATTTGGTTTTGTCCAACATGTGCCAGGCAAGCGGAAGGAAAAAAAACAATTAGACTCCTTGCAAGCCGTGTATATGCATTGGGAGTCTTGTACCCGTGCATGTACAAATGCTTCTGTCACCCTGCCGGCCAAAGACGAGTTCAAGAGTAGTCCAGTAACCCGTGCTTACGTAAGTTGGTGGTCAAAGGTATATTATGAGAATTTGGGGGTGGCAAGTGGTACCAATTCTTCTCATTCACACCTTAATGTATTGAAGGAGGGGTGTTCTGTGGTTCCTACACAACTGATATCTTTTGATTGCGCGAGTGCTGCTACTTTGCAAGATAGACCAGTGGTTTTAGTCCCTCAATGCCCACGCTTGTCTTCTCAACATCTGGATGTATCTGAAGAGGCTGGTGATGAAGTTGATTCGCACGAAGATGGACTTGTCTTGCGGCAGGGTCAACAAGTTTTAAACAAGCGACGTCTTGAAGGCGCTCAGGCCGATATTGATGTCAATTTTCGTCATAAGAAGAAAGAAGTGTTTAGGCTCCCTCAACTCGATGGCAGTGTGTCGTTTGAGAAAGACGTATGCATCTTCTTCTCTCTTATGACTTCTTCTGCTTTCATTGTTCTAGCTTTTGCTTCTAACAGCTTTCTTTGTTTTCTTTAGGTTGGGCCTTCTTGTTCTTTTGACTTGGCGACCACATGTATTTATTCTTATACGGAGATGCTATTTGGAGGCGACCTACCTACAGGTGAGGAGATTGGGGATCCACCTGTTACAGAGCTTATCCCAAGTTCGTTAAGTTTCCCAAGTTTGCCGTGTATAGGTGGAGGCATGCAAGATTCCGTCATGCATTCTACACCTTTGCCAGCTAGCTCTGAGATCTCTCTGAGAGGGCCAAACCTTAGTGGTACTGAGCAGCTTATTCATCGCATCAATCTTCGTGCGGCAATGGATATCAAGAGCCATATTGAGGGGAGGATTTCAAAATGCCCGTCGGAGGACCTTGCATTGCTTAAGGAGGACTTGTCGAAGCTTATTTCTGCAATTGACAATCTTAACATTGATTCTTCATCCTTGAAGATCAGGATTGCCGAAATTATGGCCGCCTCAACTGAGTATTCTTCCTTGCGTGTTATTTCCTCGAAGAAGTTGAGTCCAGATGTTAGAGCTCACCAACTTGCTGCAATAGACTTGTCACTAACCCAAGCCCGGTCTTCTCAGCAAGCTGCTTTGGGAGATTATCAATCTACAGAGGCTTCTTTAGCTTCCGTCCGGGTACGTCTAGATACGTTGATGCGAGAACAAGAACAGCTGGGCACCGAGGCATCAAAACTTGAAAGTGTTCTCGAGGAGCAGGGAGCTACACTTTCTCAATGCCAAGAGGAGATTTCACGCCTAGAACAAGAGAAAGACATAGCTATGGAGTTGCCCATCCTGTCTCTCACCGAGGTAGAGACTTTGAAGGCTTTGGAAGGCTTGCTTGAAGACCGCATCCTTAGTGTTAGGGACATAGTTTTCGAGTAGTGTCTTCTGCCCTTTTTTCTTTTGTAATCAGACTTTTTCCTTTAAAGCAATAAAATGTTTGCATTCTTGAATTTGCTCTTTATTCTTCAAAGTGTTTTTTTTTTTTATTTTTTTATTTTGATGTGACTGTACTTGAAGTTTTGAAGTTTCAAGTTGCCTACGTACTCTTCCAAAGAAGAGATCAAGTCATAACGTAGTTCAAATGAGTGATGGTTTTGATGATGATTTTGCCGTACACAGTTTATGCTCTTGCGGGCCAGGAGCATGGTGCGTTTGTTTTAGGGGTAGTAGCACTTCAAAAATCTGCCGTTGATGGGGCCGATCTTCAACCCGTCTTCTGCCATGATTAAGTAGGCGCCATTGGTGTAGATCTCTTGTATTACGTAGGGTCCATCCCACTTTGATGTGAACTTGCTTTTTGTCTTATGAGTTGTAATGATAGGCCTACGCAATGCCAGCACGAGATCTCCGGTTTGGAAAGACCTTGGGCGGACTTTCTTGTTGAATGCCTTGGATAACCGTGCTTGGTAGCATTCCAAGTGTTGTTGAGCTTCGAGCCTTCTCTCATCCAGCGCTTCCAACTCCTGAAGGCGCAACTTTGCATTTTCTTCATCAGTCAAGCCTTCTTGTATAGCCATCCTTAGTGAGGGGATTTGACTTTCAAGCGGTAGAACAGCTTCCACGCCATATACGAGAGAATAAGGTGTAGCTTGGGTAGGGGTCCTATGTGTAGTCCTATATGCCCAAAGTGCTTCACTTATTCTTTCATGACAGTCTCTCTTTGTTCGGCCGATTACCTTTTTCAGGAGGTTGCACAGCGTCTTGTTGAATGCTTCCGCGAGGCTGTTGGCCGGAGCATGATACATGGAAGACTTGTGCTGCTTGAACTTGTATTTGTCGCAAAGCTCGTCCACGAGTCGGTTGGAGAACTGCTTTCCGTTGTCAGTGATAATGTAGCGAGGCACCCCATATCGGTGGATGATATGCTCCTTGATGAAACGAACAACAGTTTCCTTTTTTACTTCCCTTAAAGGTATGGCTTCAGCCCATTTGGAGAAGTAATCTGTTGCAGCTAGGATGTAAGCTTCCCCTGCAGATGACTTTGGCGTAATTGGTCCTACAACGTCCAATCCCCATGCGTCGAACGACCATGAAGCAACTGTAGGGTGTAATGGTTCAGGCGGTTGATGTATGAAGTTGGCATGGAATTGGCAAGCTTGGCACCTTTTGGCGTGTTCCAGGCAGTCCTTCACCATGCTCGGCCAATAGTAACCCATTCTTTTAAGCTGGAAATGTAGCTTTGGTCCAGATTGATGTGCCCCACACACACCTGAATGTGCTTCTTCCATGGCTTGATTAACTTCTTCCTCACCTAGGCATCTCAGGAGCAGTCCTTCAAAAGAGCGTCGGTAGAATGTTCCTTTGTAGTAAAGGAAGCGAGGTGCTCGTCGACGTATTTCGGAACGGTGTCTAAGATCATCTGGAAGCTTTCCGTGCTCTAAGTAGTCGATCAGCGGCTGTCTCCACTCTTCAGCATCGACTGGAAGTACTGAGATGACATTTGTATCATCTAGTGACATTTCATTAACGAGCGGAATCACCCATCTTTGGCAAACTGGCACGTCTGCAACTTCATCTTTTCCCAGTGTCATACTTGAGGCTAGATTGGCGAGAGCGTCTGCCATTTGATTTTCCTTTCTTAGCACATGTTCTAGTGTCACAGCTTCGAACTTTTGTAGCAGTTGGGTCGCTAGCCGGAAGTATGGGACGAGATCATCTTTCCTCACCTCATATTCAGTTAAGAGTTGATTGATTATGAGCTTGGAATCGCCATATACCTCAAGAGCCGTGATTTCCATGTTGATCGCCATTTGGAGCCCGATGATCAATGCTTGGTACTCAGCAACATTGTTGGAGCATAGCTCATTCAGTTGGAAGGAGTAAGGTAGTATGTGCCTTTGTGGTGACATGAATACTACTCATGCCCCCGCTCCGTCTGCTCGTGCGGATCCGTTGAAGAACATCGTCCATGTCGGGAAGATGTCGATGTAGAACACTTCCTCGTCAGGCAAGTCGTCTGAGATTTTCCAATCAGCCGGGATTGGATGATCGGCAAGGAAGTCTGCTAGCGCTTGTCCCTTGACGGCTTTAGCTGGGACGTAGATGATCTCATATTGATTAAGAAGCAAAGCCCATTTAGCGAGTCGCCCTGTCAAGACTAGCTTAGTCATAACGTATTTGACAGGGTCGACTTTAGCAACCAAGTGGATGGTGTAAGCATGCATGTAATGTCTGAGTTTCTGAATGGCAAACACCAAAGCGAGGCATATCTTTTCTATTGGGGAATAGTTCAACTCAGCGCCGGTGAGAGTTCGACTGAGGTAGTAAAGTGCTCCTTCTCTTTGGGATTCATTCTCTTGCGCCAAGAGTGCTCCGATTGAACTTTCCTGAGCAGCAATATACAATATGAGTGGTTTCCCGGGCACAGGTGCCCCCAGGACAGGTGGACTTGACAAATATTTCTTTATGCTTTCAAAAGCATTATGGCATGCTTTGTCCCATACGAATGGAACATCTTTCTTCATAAGGCGACTAAACGGTTGGCAACGCCCTGCGAGGTTGGAGATGAAGCGTCTGATGAAGGCTAGCCGTCCTTGTAGACTTTTCAGCTCGTGCAGGTTTCTTGGCTCGTGCATGCTTTGAATGGCCTTGATCTTTGATTGGTCTACTTCAATACCACGGTGCTTGACGATGAAGCCGAGGAATTTTCCAGAGGTGACGCCAAACGCACACTTTAACGGGTTCATCTTGAGGTTATATTTTCGCAGCCTTTCGAACACTATTCGCAGATCCTTCAAGTGTTCTGATCTTTTCTTCGTCTTAACCACCACATCATCTACGTAACATTTTACATTTTTGTGTAGCATGTCATTGAAGATTTTCTGCATTGCGCGTTGATACGTAGCTCCAGCGTTCTTTAGACCAAAGGGCATTACCTTGTAGCAGTAGATACCTTTTGGAGTACGAAAGGCTGTTAGTTCCTCGTCTTCGAGGGCCATGCGAATTTGATTGTACCCAGAAGAGCCATCCATGAATGATAATGCCTCATGGCCAGTGGTTGCATCCACCATGATTTCAATGATTGGCAAGGGGAAGTCATCCTTTGGGCAAGCATCGTTGAGGTCCCGGAAGTCTACGCAAACACGTATTTGTCCTGATTTTTTAAGGACAATGACGATGTTGGAGATCCACTTGGGGTATTGCACTTCTCGAATAAAGCCTGCTTCGATTAGCTTGTCGATCTCGACCTCGATTTGTGGGATAAGCTCAGATCGATAGCGTCTTTGAGTTTGCTTTATCGGCCGTGTTCCAGGCCTGACCGCAAGATGATGAACAGCGATGATAGGGTCCAGGCCGGGCATTTCTTTATAGGTCCAGGCAAAGACGTCTTTGTACTTTAACAACAGCTGATAATACTCATCTATCTCATCTGTACTTAATAATGCACTTACGAAGATAGGCTTTGGTTCCTTGCTTGTACCTAAGTTGAGTTCCTTGAGATCATCGATCGTGGCTTGCCCTCCATCTTCGAGCTGTGGTGGTGCAGCAGTGACATCTTCCTCGGGGATTTCGTCTTCTTTACCTTCTTGAACCGTGTTGTGGAAAACATCTTAGATCTCCTCTTCAGTGCTGTCTTCTCGAGCTTGTCGGCATAAGGATTGTCTGGTATTCTGGGAGAGGCGTTCCTCGCAATCTTCATAGGAAGGAGCCTTGACCGAGTAATTGAAGAAGTCTTCTGGGAAGAGGTCGCACATTGTGATGGGGATGGACGATCTTTGTGTCGAAATTTCATTATCTCCAACACTTTCACATTGTTCTGGAGGTTGACAGGAGCTGTTTTGCCCCCTTTTCGACTGATAAACTTGTGGACAAGATGGTTGCTGCTTGTCCAATTTCTTCGAAGCGATATTTGAAATGCATTCCTCACAATTTTCATAGCAAGGAGCCTTGATCGAGGAATTGAAGACATCTTCGAGGAAGAAAAGATCCCGCATGAACGATCTTTGTGTTGTAATTTCATCATCCTCAACATTTTCATGTAGCTTTGAAGGTTGACGGTAGCTGCTTTGCCCCCTTTTCGATTGGTGAACTTGTGGACAAGACATATGTTTCCCGTGCAGTTTCTTCGGAGTGACATGAATCCATCCTTCATCATCACTTGACTTGACTGACATGGTTTTGGAGCATGCCCCCAGCGGTTGAGGTGAAGATTTTGAGTCGAAAGAGCCAGCAGTGACATCTTTCTTAGGGATTTCATCTTCAGTGCCGTTCTCTTGGGTTTGTTGGCATGAAGATTTGCCAGTGTGGACGATGATGCGCCTCCTTACCTTCAATGGTCCTTTTGTGTCAACCTCTAGGATTCCTTGGCGCTTCATCCTTGAAGGAATCAAGCTTCGAACGTCGTCCTTTTCTCCTAACCCATCGAGCTTTTCTCCCTTTGGTGTTGTCTTCCTCTTTCCAAAACGCTTCTTATTATCTTCAAATCTTTCTGAAGCTGATCGTCGCAGAGGAGAGATAACTGTGTTGCTTTGTTTCTTAAGCTTTAACAACCTTTCAAAAACAGAGCTTTGGGATGTCGGCGCGTTAAGCCTCTTGAAGACAGAGGTTCGGTCTTGACCACCAATGCGATTAAGCACTGCAGTTCTGGAGCTTGAATGGCTCATCCTATCGAAGACCGACGTCCGAGGGGAGGGTTTAGGCTCTTCTTGGTCTTGTTCAATGCTCATGCTGACATATTGAGTGCTAGTGTTTTTCGCTTGGTTTGAAATCATCACAGGTGCATTTGGTGTGAAACCAAGTCCGGCTTTGTTGTTGTCAACTCCGTAACCATGCTCCTTCAACTTCTTTTGAGTTTGGTGAGGTTACGTTCTTCGTCATTGACAGTGTTTGAAACCTTCTTTCCAGCCACCGCAGAAGAAGCGAAGTCGTACCCGGCCCTTGACATGAGTCTGTAGGCGTTAGGGTCGAAACCTTCCTCGGTCCTCTTGGTTGGAAGAAAGCTTGATTCCACCTTCTTTGGTAGAGCTTTTATGAAGCCTTGTGGTAGTCTTGCGACCTTAGCACCCCCTAGCTGTGTCAAAGGCAAAACTGCATTTGTCTTGAGCAACTTCAGATTATCCGCGTGCCATTGTGTGTCGGCTTCTCTTGTTCCAGTTTCGAATGGAGATTGACCATTCTTTCTTCTTGACATCGGGATATATCGAAATATGGGTGCGTTCGGTCCTTCTGACGGCATCCTACTCCCTTTGGTTGTTGCAGGTTTAGCAAACTCGTCATCGTCTTTGCTTGAAGATGGCACGGCCTGCTCTTTTTGCTTTTTAGGCATGACTTGCCACTCCTGCTTTTTAGGTGCTGCTTTGCCCGTGGATCTGATGTCTTCCGGAAGGGCTTCGGGTACCATGTCTTCATCCATGTAGAACTTGGCGTCTGCAAAGTGTGATTCGGCTTAGGTGAATGGCTTGGTATCACCTTGGATCACCTTCACTCCTTCTCGGTAAAATTTTAGGCATTGGTGAAGGGTGGACGGCACTACCCCATTTTGCGTGGATCCAAGGTCTTCCTAAGAGCAAGCTCTAGGAAGTTCTTGCATCAATCACGTGGAATATCGTGCTTGATTTGAGCTCACCCATGGTCATCTCTACTCGGATCATGCCCATCGCCCTTTGTCCTCCTTGGTTAAAACCCTGGATCAGCAGACGGCTCAGGGATAGTTCATTCACCTTGATGCCGATTATGGTCATTGTTGATTTTGGCATGATGTTTATGGCCGACCCACCATCCACAAGTATGCGGTTAACTTTGTATTCCCTTATGTACCCGGAGACGAAGAGAGGACGGTTGTGAGGCTTTGATCCCAACAGTAGGTCTTCGTCAGTGAAGTTAATTACGTCATGGGTGGCACAACATGTGGCACATTCATGTGGCTGAAGCTTCGAGCCTTCGTCGTTACTTTCTTGCACTTCGTGGTCGTCGGGACCTGCCAAGACTGCTGCTAGTGCTCTTCGCATCTTTTTTGGCAATGGTAACGCTTCCTCGATGCTAAAGTGTGTTGGCAGACCTTCTCCAGGTGTAAGGGTCTTTTCTACCTCAGTGGCGATAGCTTTGCCTTTTGAGGGCTTTTCTATTTTTACTTCAACCATGTGACAGGCCACAGTAGTGCACTGTTGGAAAAAGTCATTCGGGAAGTATTCATGCAAGGAAACGGGAATGCGTGGCTCCTGCTCCGTAGGTTCCCCAGCATATGTTGTCTTATCATGCTTTATGTTTCTTTTAGGCTTCGCATCGTTGCGGCCGTGGTGATTTCTTCTTTGTTCCACCTTTGGTTGTACGACTCGTGGTCTTGGTTTCCTTGTCTTTTTGTAGGTTACCAACATCCATCCTTCTTCATCATCAGCATGTGCATCTTGGTCGTTTCTCTCCAGTTATGGTTGTGTAGGAGGTGCCGTGCAACTTGAGCATTCACGGGAATGGTCAGGTGTCGTTTGAAGAGGCACAGGATCAAACGATCCAAATGCAATTGTAGTGGTATGCGTTGCGGCCGTGTCCTCAAGGTCGAGCTCAATTTGCCCTTGTTGTGCTAGCTTCATGATGAGTTCTTTAAGAACGAAGCACTTGCCAACAGGATGGCTCACAATACGATGGTACTTGCAGTACCTAGGATCGTTTGTGCGATTCATTTCTTCAGGACGCTTACATTCGGGTAACTCAATCACCTTTTTTTCCAGCAAGTCATCTAACATGGCAGCCATGTCAGAGTCAGGAAAAGGGTACGTTTTCTGTTCCAACTCTCTCAAGGTGTTCTTGTATCTGTCTTGGGTGCGAGAAGGCTCACTTGTCTTTATCTCCTTCGCTTTCTTCTTGGAGGAGATCTTGATAGGCGCTGAGGGGGTCTTGATGGGCGCTGAGGAGGTCTTGATGGGGGTAGTGTTGACGGTGAAAGCTTCCTTAGCGGGCTTCTTCCCGGTCTTGTCTACATTTGGGGCGAATACTTTATCCTTATTGAAGTTAGCAATCGGCTCATTTTTCCCGTGATTAGCGATACTCAGCTCCATGTCGTGGGAACGAGTTGCTAGCTCTTCGAATGTTCTTGCTTTTATGCCTTGGAGGATGTAATGTAACCCCCAGTGCATGCCTTGAACGCACATCTCAATGGCAGAGGTTTCAGAAAGCCGATCTTTGCAATCCAGACTTAAGGAGCGCCATCTATTTATGTAGTTGACGACAGGTTCATCTCTCCACTGTTTCGTACTGGTCAGCTCTAGCATGCTTACAGTACGACGAGTGCTGTAGAAACGGTTGAGGAATTCCCTTTCTAGCTGGTCCCAACTGTTGATAGACTCAGGTTCGAGGTCAGTGTACCAGTCAAAAGCGTTACTTTTCAGCGAACGTACGAACTGTTTGACGAGGTAGTCTCTTTCTGTCCCAGCATTGTTGCAAGTTTCAATGAAATGGGCGACATGTTGCTTCGGGTTGCCTTTTCCATCGAACTGCATGAATTTTGGGGGCTGATAACCCCTTGGCATCTTCAAAGCATCAATCTTCTTGGAGTAAGGTTTTGAGTACAGTGCGGAGTCATGCGAGCTTCCTTCGTACTGTGTCTTGACAGTGTTTGCGATCATCTCCTGTAGTTGGTGGATAGAGAGAGATCCCATGAATGCCGTTGCTTGGTCTAGCTTCGGCTTCTCTTCAACTTTCTCCACTGGTGGCTCCTCTTCTTCGTCGTCTTCTTTCTTTAATAGGCCAATATTTGGGTTGACTTTCACGTCGGGCAGCGCATCTAGTTGGTTGACAAGTGCGGCAATCTGCAAGTCCTTCTCTTCCACAGTCCATGTGAGCTTTGCGATTGCTTCATTCATCTGAGCTAGCTGCTCCTCGATTGAAGTTGCTCCAGTGGTCATGACTTGCATGGTTGTACTGCCGCTCGAATCAGCGTCGGAGAGTAGGGACTCTGAGTATTTCCTCGGGCTTTCCCCCCTTGATGCCTTTAGCGAGGCCAGGGTGATCACAGGCTCGTACTTCAGGTGCTCTTGTTCCTCTGACAGAGTTAATGCAGGGGCGGAAGCCGCAGCAAAAAAAGCTCTTGCCTTACTTCGGGTTATGATGCCCGAAATATCACCACTTGCAGCGATGATGTTCTTGTTCTTTGCTTTGATTGCAGGAACAGCTTGATCCTTTCTTGATGCCATTTGCGTTTTTCGATGATTGGAGGATAGAGATGAGAGGTAGAGAAGGTCCCACTGGGCGTGCCAAATTTGTAAACACGAAAAAGTTCCTGAAACAAGAAACAAGAATACGTGTACAAAATATATTTTATGTTTAATGATTTTGGGGTTACAATCTCTTTGTAATTTGATCCTCTGATTCTATCTTCGTAGGGTGTAGGTTTGTGGATGAGTTGTTGATCCAAAGGGCCGTCGGGGCTTGATCTAAGGATGAACAGTTGATGAACGGATCTTCAAGGGCTTTTGGGCTTGATCTTAAAGACTGGGTGTATGGATTTCTTCAAAGGGCTTTTGGGCTTGATCTTGAAGGTTGATGGATGAGCGGATCTTCAAGGGCTTTTGGGCTTAATCTTGAAGAACGATTGGATGTGTGGATTTGTTGAGGTTGTTGATCCAAAGGGCCGTTGGGGCTTGATCTTAGGATGAACGGATGATGAATGATGAACACTTCTCTTCAAGGGCCGTCGGGGCTTGATCTTGCAGGTTGAACAGATGATGAACGATGAGCACTTCTCTTCAAGGGCCGTCGGGGCTTGATTTTGAAGGAAGATTTGACGAAGAACGAAGATAGCTTTCTTGGTCCTTCGAGATTTGCTTGAGAGCTTTAGAGTTTCAAGGCTTCAAGGTTTTGGTGTGATGTGAATTCCCTTCTTTCTTTCTCTTCTTCCTTCTTCTTTTTTTCTAAAATGAATGTCTTGGCTTCCTATTTATAGAATTCCAAAACTTGATTTTTGGATTTAAATAATCAGATGAAATAAATCATTTCTGCCAGGTATTGACACGTGTCCTATTTGATGACTTTTCCAATTTATTTTGATTTTTCGTTGAGTCACACGCTACATGTAAAATTTATGTGACACGTGAGCGTTGAAATTTTAATTATTGGTCAACATTCATTTCACCGAAATTTCGATGTCCACAAAACTATGCATGGAAAACCCAAGTCATTTCCACCATTTGTTTCTTATTAAATGGCAAACAATAGGGCAACTTGAATATGATAAGTTAATTACGATAATGTGAGAACTTATATTGTCAACTGATTTTATGATGGATGTTCAATTTTTTTTTATGGCATAGGAGCAAGTTGTCTTCCATGTAAAATCCAATGACCGCACATGCTCCTAGTCACCTGATTTGTATTGTCCATGAATTAGGCTTGATAAAACACCACACAAGAGAGGGTGTGTGTTAGAGAAATTTTATAACATATGGGTTATGAATATAATGAAGGATGAGAGATTGCTTCAAGACACGTGTAAATACAAATCTTTCGTACTCTATTTACCCCACAAGTAATGTGCAGAGGGTATATACGAATATGCTTGTTACAATTGGTACACATATTTTTTTTTCTTTTGCTTTTCTTGTACAGTGTCTAGGATTGAATTAGACTTGTCACTAAACTAGTCAATCTATGTTGAAAGAAAATTAGACAGCCAAGTAAAAACCTTGTCCAAGTTTTTAGGTTAAATATGTATTAGTCCCTCCCCATTCTACTTTTTTTTTTTTTTTTAATTATGAAGTAAACTGTTCTTCTGACACACCTTGACCGAAGTTGAGACGTGTTGGTCGTCACGTGAGGATGACGTTGCCAAGTGCGCAATAGAAGTGATGATAGTGATAGGTAAATGCGAATAACTAAAAACCAACCTAAGCTAGTTTAACTATTGATAATAAGTAAGTGCGTGAAAGTGATCAAGTACCAAATACAAGTATTCAGAGCATAGGCAATCTAACAGTGCAGTCAAACCAACCAAGTGCTAATTATACAAAACAAGGAGAAGATCCCTACACTTATTTAGTAGATCGTCAGAACCGCCGAGAAGTCCTCGTGAGCCACCAAGATGTACAACTACCTAGGACCTGGATGGGCGCAAAACAGAAGGGTGAGTAGGCAAAAACAAAACGTTTGAAAACACATTTATCTTTTCTGAACATAATAACCCTTCACTGTAAAACTCGTATAGTTTCCAGAAAATAATATTACGTATACGCTTACGAATACCAATGCACAAGGACAGTAAAAACTAAAATATGCCATGTCATAACGTTTCTGCACTAACATATGTAAGCCAGGTGAAATCAATATAAAGTATTGTGCCAGTCGGAGTCACCTAATGTGACATGTACGACTGGACCCATAGCTCATCAATATATGCTAGCACATGAGTCGAAACCACCTATTGTGGTCTGTACGACAGGGCTGGGTGTAAATATATACACTTAAGTGCTACGATCACGTGAAAGCTGTGCGAATAATCACAGGTCACCTACGAGTCGGAACCACCTATTGTGGTCAGTACAATAGGGTTGGCACTAAACTTGGATCCAAGGTGAGCGTGCGGTGCGGGAAGTGAACATCACATGAAGGATTGTGCCCTAACCTCGGGCGAGAGCACTAACACCGGGGTAGCCTCCACAACATCAAACGATATAGCTCCCGATTTATAATAATGCAATACTTAAAATGCAACTCATTTTCGACATGGCATTAATTTAAAGCATAAATCATTTTAAAAATGTTTTGGAAACCATTTAAAAATGTTTTGGTATATATATATATATATATATATATAAGGCAAATGCCAACTCACTGATAGATATATATATATATATATATATATATATATATATATATATAGAAAGCAAATGCACACTCGCTGATAAGTAGCAGGATCGTAGCCCCCCAATCTCACTTGTCCACCCTCGTCCTCGGGGTACGTTTCACATATATGCGAAATAACTAATTTTTCGTTAATTTTAAAGCACATAAATAAACCCTAAGAATAACTTCTCATACGTTGCTTAAATGGGGTGTTTCAATATACCAAAATGATCTACTCGACAACACGAACACCCCTACATCTTTAGAATAATTTTTGGACCTCACACACGCTCTCATGCGCCGGCCAAGGCACGGCCACATGCAGGCACGTGCCTGGCACGCTGATAGAATCCCTAATGGCTTTAGGGAATCTTCCTTTAAAATAGCAGAATATTCCATTAAAATACTAATGGAGTGACTTGACGTCATCAGTATGTTCTGTCAAAGTTGACGAAATATTCCTCTTCTTCTCCAGTAACTCGCCGGAATCCGCCGCCGGCCGCCATTTGAACTTACCGGTTTCTGGAAAATTTCTAAAGCTTATAACTACTTCATTTCTCAACCAAAATTCATGAATTTTATATGGATTTGAAGGTCTTGGAGAGTAGAACACAACCATTCCTATTAGAAGTCCAAAAACAAATGGAAAACGGTCAGAATAATTCTTGGAAAAACCGACCAACTCTAAAATCCCACAATCACGCTTATTCCGACGCCCAAACTTCTCCAAAACTAATCTAAAATGCTAAGGAAGTCATGTGGGTACATTAATAAGCCTTAAAACCTTGAAATAATGTCGAGATCGTGACGGAGCAAACTTCATCTCGCCGGAGGTTATGGTTTCTTGATTTCCCGTGATTCGTTCTTCGTCCTAAAGGTGTAGTTAGGCTCATGGAGCCAAGGAGAACATTGTAGCAGAGTTTCTAGACTCAATCTATGGACGTTTGATAAAGTCGTGTGGGTGTGGTGTTCTCGAGTGTATGGATAGCAAGGAAAAATCGAGAAGAGAGGAGAGCATACGTGTGTGTGTGTGTGTGTGTGTTGGGGGGGGCGGTGGTGGATGGTCACGGATTGACCAAAAGAAAAAGAAAATGTTTCCTAATTGGGCCATGGGATATAAGCCTAAATAATTGGTCCAAAGAAGGAAACAAACTCAAAATCTGATTGGGCTCAAAGTCGTAGGAACCAAGGTGATTGGTAACTAAGAAATAGTCAATCCAAAAATATAATTCCACCCATTTACAAATTCGTTTGCTTGTAACTTTTCCGTTACGACTCCGATTCAGCCTTAATTTGTGTTAACGCACTCGTGACGTCGAGTACGATCAAATTACGATAGCGAGGAAGATTATTTAAAGCTGCATATGTACATCCACGTCACTAAGCCATCGAGGGCATAATCGTCACTTTACACACTCATTGAGAAAAATATATAATAATTTGAGACGGGTCGTCACATCTTCCTTTAATTTGAATAAAATATAAAAATTAGTGTCCATTTCTTCGTAGCTAGCAATTCATCCAACCAAAGCATATCCTAAACGCCAACCCCAAACTTCATACCACCGTAATCCAAAGAATATTTCATTTAAATCTTTTATTTTGCCAGAATTTCTAGGAGAGTTTTTTCAATGTTATTGGAACATTGGGCGGTGTGCAGTATGTCGCAATGCAAGTGGAGATAAGTTTTTTTTTTTTTTTTTTAAAGTGTCATTCCACTTGTATAATGACATATGGCAATACGTACCTCCATTTTTACTATGATACTTCCATATACTTGACCAAAAAACTCTAATTTGCCGCATATGTGGGGGGCCTTTTCTCTCTCATGCCTTGAGGTTAAATATATCCACAGGTTAATTTGCTAGGGAAATAAAAGTTTGTAAACCAAAGGATGTGAATGTTGATGATTGGATTATTAATTAAGTATTGATTAATGTACTTATTTACTATTAGTGGCACATTATTTGGTTTGCAAATTTGGTTTAAAAATCAATAATGTTATTCATACCATGTTTTTATACCACTTTATGTGGCATCTAATGTGGACAGCCACATCATTCAAATTAATCAAATTTTTAAATTTAGTTAAACATTATTTAATAAAGTAGTAACTAGAAAAATTTGGTTAATTAAATGATAATTGTGGTATACGAAAAAAATTTCTCCTTCCTTCCCCTTTCCTAAATGGCTGCTTCTCTTAAATCTGCAATTGGGTTTCCCCAACTGAAGAAACCAAAAACCCAGTGCTTCTTTGCTCTCCGGATCAAGTATCCACCGTTTCGACTTTGCTCCAATGGCGGCTCTCACCGCCTCCCCAGCTGGGTTTTGAAAATTTTCATCATTTGGTGTGTTATTTTCTACAATTTTGTTCTCTCATTTGAATCCCCATTGAAAAATTTGCAAAACCCACCAAATCTCATGCCTTTCTATACCCAACGAAATCTGGCTTCATAAAGTTTCATGATTCGGTCTGCTTGTTCTACACGTTTTGTTCTTTCATTTGAATCCCTGTTGAAAAACTTGCAAAACCCACCAAATTCATGGTTTTATACCCAATGAAAAATTATCAAAACCCAAGGAAATGAAAGAGAAAGACCTTTCGTTTACCACAATCATCATTCAATTAACTAATTTTTCTTAATTATTAGTTTATTAAATAATGAACTAAATTAAAAAAATTGATTAATTCAAATGATGTGGTTGTCCACATCAAATGTCATTTAAGGTAGTATGGAAATGAGGTACAAAAACATGGTATGAATAGCATTACTGTTTAATTAAGTGTTAATTAATATGCTTATTTACTAATAGTGGCATATCATTTGGTTTGCAAATTTAGTTTAAAAATTTAGCCTTCCTACCATTATCCTTATCGATATTAATATGTTCTCTAGTTATAATTTGGGTCTCACCTTCCGACAGTCTTTCTTTGTAGTGACTAGTTTTATACATATCCAATAAGAATAAGGTAAGGTAAGGTTTGGTACTGCTTAAATTATTTTAAAAGCAGGGATGAAAAAAAGTTGGAGTAAAATTTGTGTTTGGTAACTCTGCTTATTTTCAAAGTCACGGTTATTTTAAGCTAAAAAGTGGCAAAAAGCAGAAGTAGCAAAATTGCTGCTTTCAAAACTAGCTTTTTTTTTCAAGGAGGTGGGTTAAACTTTGACAATCTCAAAAATACCCTCCTCCGTTTCTCCTTCTTGCTGGGTTGAAGATCGAATCTTCATAGTTAATATTCTTATTTCGCCGGATTTCAAATTTCAAAATTGAAATCCCATTGGAGTATTTTTCAACTTGTCGTCGCATCGCAAACCAAAGAAACAAATCCAAAACCCAGCTGCCAAAAACCATCAACAAAAACCATCAAGTGATCAATGAACATTTTCACACAACAAATCTTCATAGCAAGCTCCTTCTGCAACTCCAAGAGGAAGGTGGATCGGAAAGTAATGGGACAAGTAGAGGATGGCAGAGGAGATGGGTGGTTTGTGAGAGCTTGCAGACGCCATGGATGGCAGAGGAGATGAAATTGGGTTCTCAAATTTTCTTATCCCCAACACCCAAAACACAATTCCCGTAACCCAAACTTGGGGTTAAATTCGTAGGGGTGGAGATGATGATAATATGGTGGTGAGATGGATGAGTCGATATTATACTATATATTTTACCCTAATCTTAGTAATAATTTATTGATTATTATGTGCGAATTTTGATACTTTGAATTATATTTCTAATGTAAGACATTCAACTTCCTCTAGAGCAAAAAGTAATCAAACGGATTTGGAGTAATTCTAATTGGAGGATGTTTGTGATTCTTTCAAGATGATTGTATCAAATTTTCAGATTTTTCTACATAGCCGTTTGACCGTGGCGATGAACTAAAGGCCCAGCGCACAGCTTTCTCATATTGATGTTTCTAGACGTTTTGGATATTTTGGAGGTCAACCAGGCATATTTTGAGAAAGATTCCTTCTGAGGATTTGTAGGGGACGACTTAAGCTTTCAAAAGAGATATTTTGGGACCAAATCGGAGTTGATTTGGTCAGTCAAAAGTCTGATTTTCTGAGAAGTCTGAATTTTAGTTCAAATAGGAAACCTTTTTATTTTCTGTTTTATTATTTAATTATGTTTCCTAGTTTTAGTCTAAGACTTTTTAGAGTTTTATTTTGTATTAGTATAAATAAGATATTTAGTTATTAGGGGGAAAAAGGGAGAAAACGCTCGCACACTTTAGAGAGCTTTTGGATTCAAGATTATTTTCAAGGTGTTTTCTATCCTTGTTTTTAATAATATTTCGTTGTATGATTGCTAGTAGCTAAATTCCGTTTGCTAGGGTATGGCCACGAGCCTTAGCAAGAATATATAGTTTCTTTTCAATTTGCTTATGATATTATGCATGCAAATTTGAATTATTAATCACCGGTTTAAACTATCTATTTGTCTTAATGCTTAGCTACCATTAGGATCTTTAGAAAAGTAATTTGATGCAATTTTGGTCGGAGGTCGGTCCCTGAAATTGACAAAGGCTTCTTGTGATTAATATGTGCAAGTTTACTTAGGATGAATACAAAGTCTTAAGGGTTGTATGGTTTTTCAAAATGTTTCACAAAGCTTAATGAGTCATGCATGTTTAGATTTGATTTGAATATCACAGACGGGTTGCATGTTTGATATACGCTCTATGTTGGGGGTCCAAGTAGGCATATATTAGGAAAACCTAACCTTCAAAATATGCATATGTAATTCATAAGTAATTGGAAGAACTACATAGAATTGTTAAGGTGATGGCGGATGTGACATCCCACATCGCCTAGGGGAGTGATCCTTATATGTATATTCTCATCCCTACCTAGCACGAGGCATTTTGGGAGTTCACTGGCTTCGGGTTCCGTAGGAACTCCGAAGTTAAGCGAGAGGGGGGCTAGAGCAATCCCATGATGAGTGACCCACTGGGAAGTTGCTCATGAGTTCCCAAAAACAAAACCGTGAGGGAATGGTAAGCCCAAAGCGGACAATATCGTGCTACGGTGGTGGAGCGGGTCCGAGAAGTGGTCCGGCCCGGGTCGGGATGTGACAGCGGAACGCTAGGTTTTTACAATTTAATTTTCAAAAATTGTTTTCTTTTAGTTTATTTTATTTTGTCACTTTATTTAATTATTTTCTATTAAATTCGTTTTTATTATTTGAAATAACAAAATCACCTTTTTCCAAAACTTTGTTTTAAGTAATTAATTAAGATTTGATTTGATACAAATTATTCATTCAATCCCTGAGGAGAACGACCTTGCTAGAGCCGACTATACTACAATTACCTTGTACTCTTGCAAGTATTTAAAGTGTTTTTATCCCTACTTTTGCAGATGGTAAAATCCCTATCAAGATGGTTTGAGATCGAAGGTTTGTGTGTAGCGTTGTCTCGATGGAGGAGAGAGTGCAGAGAGAGAGCTGAGAGTTTTTGAGAGAGTTCAGGAGTGTAGAGGGAAAGGAAGACACGGGGATTAGGGAAATGGGATGTGGGCCCCACGGCCACACAAAATCCTCACATAAAAATAGTAATATTAAATAAAATATCATAATAATAATATACTATTATACCCTTTTTGGTCATTTCACACAGTCACATCTGTTTTACATAAAATTTTACCAAACACTATAATATTGCTTTTTTTTTTTTTTCCAAAAGCACTTTTACAAAAAAGTTTACCAAACACTCTGTCACTTTATTTTACAGCTGTTTATTCTCATAGCACAACAGAAGCAGTTTTTTTTTTTAAACACAGCAATACCAAACTAGCCCTAAGTCTCCAAATTTAGTTTCTCGGATATTTTTTTTTCCAGGGTCATCATCTCGAACCTCAAGACTTAGGCACAATCAAAGTCATGATCATATAGCAATGAAACCGGGTATTTATCATTTATAGCCAAAATTTAGCACACAAATTCATTAATATCAGTTTTTATAAAACAATTCAAATATAGCCAAAAATTCACTTGAATAGACCCAACTACCCTCAAAATTAAAACTTAATTATACCTAAAACCAAAACCTAATTAAGCATTGTTGTTCCCCAGTAACATTGCTGCCATATTGGGATCCAGAAGTAGCAGCATCAATTTTCTTATACTTTGGATTCGAATCGTCATATATATGATTCTCCTCACAGAAGAAGCCAATCACCATAAAATCGATCTAAAATATTTTCATCTTCCAATGCACTTCTCTGGAGTGGTTTGCTACAAAGACCTTCCTCTGCCTACCTCTTTTTCTTTTTGCCTTTTACAGATCCATAATAAAATTGATTCACCGGTTGTGCATATATTATGCTTAATTTCCCTTAATTAAATGCCTAATTTGGGTAACCCTCTACTTAAGAGATCATATGCAGAATGCATAAGAACATGCAATCGCAGTTTCATAAAAAATAATTACCTGCCGAATAATATTTAAAAAATATCTAGAAGTTATAGTTCTAACAAAATTTTCTAATAAATATCAATTAATTATCACACAAGAATAGTAAAAAATTGTAGTTATGTGAAATTTTTATCATGATCTTCATTGTAGGCTTGTAAGTTAAGAAATGAAATTTGATAATTTGATTGACTTAATTTCCATTAAAATAAATACCTTTTTATTAAATGTTTAATTTCATCAGGCTCCTCTTTCTATCTTTTCGGATTCGAATTGAGATATGAAAATAATTAAACCCTAAAATGAAAAAGAACAGAAAGAGAATCTCTTTGGTGTTTGTTTTCTATTTTGAGGGTAATTTGGTATATTGATGTGAGGTTTTGGCTATAAATGATAGTTTTTATAAAAACTGACAATTTTGAATTTAAGACATAAATTTTGGCTATAAACGATAATTTCTCAATGAAACCCCAGCTCAATCTCAATTTCGACATTAATAATAAGAGGATTCATGCGTCGGTGCTCATTAGACCTATAAATAGACCTCCAAATTCAAAGCTTTTGCAATATCCTGAATCTGCTTAATCATAATTGCTTCATTAGTATCATCACAAAACACCCTTTCTCTCTTCAATCACTTTCCTCGTCCTCCTTTCTCTCCTCTCCCAAGCAACATCGTCAGAAACACACAACCAAAAAACTCCACCATTCAAGTTCCTTAACCATCTCAAGGGCTGTCACAAGGGTGACAAAGTCCAATGCATCCAAGACCTAAAAAAGTACATTGAAAAATTTGGATATTTGAATAGCTATTCCGATAATGATGACTTCGACGACATCTTGGAGTCGGCGATCAAAACCTACCAAGTCAATTACCACCTCAAGGCTACCGGAACATTGGATGCCAAAACAGTGTCGAGAATGACGATGCCATGGTGTGGTGTCCCAGATATCATTAATGGTACCACCTCCATGCGATCGGGAAAGAAAAGGCAACCTCATCACCGTGGCTGATGCGGGAGGCAGACCTTAAACAAAACAATTTGAAGACCATTATGATGCATTGGAATAATAAGGCTGTGTATTTTAATGACATAGGAACTTGTTAAGTCATTTTTAGAGAGTTTCTTAGGAAGTTGTAGTAAATTTATGTTCCTTTATCTTGAGTTCCTTTAAATATTGAGCTCCTTTGACTTGGTCGTGTGAGCCTTTGACTTGGTCGTGTGAGCGAATCCACGATTAGCGACGTGAACAAGTTCCGTTGCCCCTGGTTGAGCGAATCCCAGGTTATCTATTCCCCTCTCATCGATACCTTTGGTTTTGTCCTGCACCAAGTGGTATCAGAGTGGGTTTTCAGATTTTTATCTGAAATCCTGGTGGTAGCAATGCGCACATCATCTGTGTTCGTCCTCAAAACGAACTCAGTTCCCGTGATTTTTATCTAGAGAGTCATACATCACTGCAAATCTGTGGAAGTCTAGTTTCCAACGTAACAAACCATGCATCAAACCGAATTTTGTGTGTGCAAATATCGGCAAAACACCACAGAGCATCAGTGATGTCGCGAAAACAAAATCAGTTCTCTTGCGGGTTAGTTTTCGATTTGGTTAAGCATTTCTCAACCTTCATGCCATATGTCATTTGAAAGCCCTTCCAGTCTAGTTTCTAAATTCTCAAGCAATTCCTCAATCCGTTATTTCTGCAAAACAATATCTTCAATTTACTAAAGCATGTTGCTACCTCCAGTAAATGAGGTTGGATGGATTCTAGAAATGGTTGTCTTTGATTTTTCAGGAGATGATTTTCTAAATCTCAATCTTCCTCCAAATTTTGATCATTGTCCAGATGGTTCATGTGAGATTTGTTGTGCATGTAATGAGGTTGAAAAACGTTCCAAAATGGAGTTTGGTACGAAAGGGGAATATACAGAAAGCAGTGATGTAATCAATAACTTGGCTGAATGGGATTCCGTCCTAGTTTATGATCAATACGAGGGCAATGAAGATATGGTTGAAGAGTTCCATGGACAACTATTTAATGGAGTACAAGCTCTTAATATCCATAGCATTCATGATCCTTCTTGGGACAGTTTCGTTGCTCAAGATACGAGAGGAGAGCTCCTTGATAGAAGAACTTTTCAACACAATTTGAATTCTCTTGGCTCATTTGAAATAGTGATTTGGAAGCACTATTCCAAGGTGATTATTTTCAAGAAGAAAAGATTAATTTGTGCATGGTCTATAGGAACTTGGAAAATTTTGGTGCTAAATTGGATATTGTGGAACATCTTGGTTGGACATCCAAAAGATCGAGGGAAAAAAAAAAAAAAAAAGAGGTCAATTGAAACTCAAGGACGAGTTTTTTCGAGAAAAGGAGAATGATGCAGGAGGCAGACCTTGAAGAAAACAATTTGAAGACCACTATAATGCATTGCAATAATAAGGCTGTGTATTTTAACGACATAGAAACTTGTTAAGTCATTTTTAGAGAGTTTCTTAGGAAGTTGTAGTATATTTATGTTCCTTTATCTTGAGTTCCTTTAAATATTGATGTATCAAAAGCCTTTGGGGCTAGACTTGAATGAATTAAAATATTATTTGTTTTGTGCATTTGAAGTGAGTTGTTTCTCCTTCTAAAATCAAGCATTTGGCTTGGTAATGTAAGCGAATCCATGATTAGTGACGTGATCAAATTCTGTGGCCCCTCGTTGAGCGAATCCCAGGTTATCTATTCCCCTCTCCTCGTTCTGTCCTGCATCAGTGGCGGACATGGTTCGACTCACACAGTTGCTCATTTTTCTTTCTTCTCCGGAAACCCTAAATGGCCTTCGTCCAAGTACCAACTCACCTATGCTTTTGATCAAAGCACCCCAGCTGAGGCTCAGGCCGCAGTTGCACGAGCTTTTGAAACATGGGCAGGAAACACACACTTCTCGTTCAGTCAAGCCCAAAGCTACGAAAACGCGGATCTGAAGATCAGTTTTGGCAGGGGAGATCATGGAGATGGGAGCCCATTTGACGGCCGAGGTGGGACTCTTGCTCATGCATCTCCACCAACCAATGGGAGATTCCACTACGACGCGGATGAGCGGTGGGCTGTGGTGGCTGTGGAGGGTGCTTATGACTTGGAAACCGTGGCTTTGCATGAAATCGGGCATCTTCTTGGGCTAGGACATAGCTCTGTTGAAGGAGCTGTCATGTCTTCCGGTGTTCGTACTGGATTTACCCAAAGTTTGCATGCGGATGATATTCAAGGAATTAAAGCTTTATCTAACACCCGATGATCAGATAATCAAAAGTACTAGAGGATAAATAATTAGAGTTCAGCAAAAGTCAACTTTTCATACTTTTTCTTTCCTTTATCAAATAATTAAGGTGCCTCATCTGGAGTGTACTGAGATTCGCATTACATTATTGCATAAATAAAGTTGTAATAGCATATTTATGCTGAAAATTTGATTTCTATTTCAAAGTTGTGAATTTTCTTTTTATATATTTTAATGTTTGAACATTTTATTAACTTTTTATTTTTTTAGTAAACCATTGATTTGTTATGGTTTGAAGAATAAATTATTATTGAGTTCGTCATTTACTAGATTCAAACTTAGGATGTGTCACTTACAAGTGTAGTGAAATATCCTAAACCGTAGCAACTTTGATGATTAAGTTGAAAGATTATGTAAGAGGAGGTTCAGTATTTTACTTTAGTGTTATTTCCATTTTACTACCCGAACTATGGTTGCAAACTGTAAAGCGTAATTAGTCCTAAGCTACTGAAGCCGGCCCACAGTGTAGATATAAATTTGAAAACAAACAAAAAATAATAATACAGAAGAGGTGATATGAATGTGATAAGAAAAATGTGGTGAAACTTGAAAGTAGTATTTTTGGTCAAATGCCAATTTCAACGCTCAAAATCCTTTCTCTTCGAGATGCATTTCTATAAAGTTGGCACGCTCTTAAAATTAAAAAGTATTACTTTTACTACATTTCTATAACGAACACTGACCAAACTTGCATAAGGGTACAATCAATTTGTTACTTGTTTTGCAGTGGTACAACAGAAACAAACAAGGTATGAGGTACTCTTCTGTGCATATCTGGGTTGAATACTTGAAAGCTGCAAGTTCCCAGAAAAGAGGCAAATTGAAGCCATTCCCACCGTTACTAACCAGAAAACAAAATTGGCTCAAATGAATATAAATTAATTGTTAAACTCGTCAATTTATTCTCGTAAAAAAAAAAATGTTATTGGCATTGCAAAAACAACATTTTGCAACCAAACTTTCTATAATTAGAAGAAAAAAAAAATCCTTTAGAGGAGTGTAGAATGAGGTTTTTAGAGTGTTAATAACAGTTCAAAAAAAAAATGGCAACATTAATTATTGGCATCATAGAGAACAAACATGACATAACTATATGATGTCGGTGCTTGTTTTTAAGACTATCAAACGGTGGCCTGGTGGTTGGAGCGAATTTCAGGTCTGGATATCACGACGCTCATCTTGGGTAAGATTCTTGGCGCTAGTGAAACACACACGATGGTAGCTACGAGATGGTAGCTCAGCTGGTCCCTTTTTTTTCATTAAAAAAAATATTTGGTCTTTTTAAAAATGATTATTTTAGGTAATTTTAGAAATCTGATGTGGTTACACCTGCGCGTCACGCATGAACATATTCCAAATTGAAGTGCATGGATTTGGAAGAAATGTGCCCAAAACGACGTTTTAACTCGCACCCAAAATCATCTCTGATCTCCAATTGAGAAACTGGTAGACGCATTAGAAATGTTTAAAGAGAAATGTTAAAGAGATTCTCTTAAAGTGGCACTTTTTATGGACTTTCTTCCATTTCACAGTTTAACGTCAATTCTCGTGTCAACATTATAAAATATTGTGAAAAAACATAAGGTAGTAAAAAGTCCACGGAGAATTCCAATTTTAAAAATCTTGATTTTTAGGCCTCTTTCTCATCCATTGTGGTATTTATACGCCTTATTCTCATAGAGTGTATGACCCTTCGCCTTTTGAGTTTACAGATGGACATTCTACTCCAAAATAGTTAATACCTTTTAAAAAAAAATTATTTTAAAGGTTAGATCTTGCTTTAGTCTTCCACCAATCACTCTCCCAGATTGATTAGTTTATATACCTAACTTATAAGAGTGGGTCTACATTTTAAAATTTTACTTGTGTTGTTCTTAGTTTTTTCTTCACGGCCGTAGTTTCTCGAAAAGACCTCGTTACAGTCAAAGTCATCATCATTTGACTATGGAAGACCCAACTCAATCTTGATTTAATTGGCGATTAGTTAACGAGAATTTTATCATTAATTATAACTCAACAAATTTTGTTATAGTGATATACGTATTGCTATATTGCTTTCAATTTCATTGATATTTGTCTATTACCTACTGATTTTTTTCCCCAACGTATACAAATTATCAATGAGATTCTTCTAACTTCATGAACGTAGCCCAATTTATGATGAACTACGTACATTTTGCATCAACTTCTGTATTATTATCTCTTTACATATCACCATCACATAGTGACCGGATCACTCTTACGAAGGTCACTACACAACACTTTACGTTGACCCAAGATCCACGAGATTTTGTGCATGAACAGATACTTTTTAAGAAATGTGTGGATGTCTAGTCTTCTATCTGTTGAACGTGTTAATTTTGATGTTTAAGGAACAGAACTATATTATGCAACGATCATGCTCTGCTGAACAACTTTCCTAATTCCTAATTCAGTAGTAAATCTTTGTGAAACTCCACTGCATATAATGTATAGTCAATTTGTTTTGTATTTACAGTCAATTCTGTATATATCCTGCAATTTCCGATGAAAATTATGCAGGGAAAACTCAAGTCATTTCCACCATTTGTTTCTTATTAAACGGCAAACAAAAGGGCAACTTGAATATGATACGTTAATTACAATAATGTGTGAACTTATATTGTCAACCGATTTTATGATGGATGTTTAACTTTTTTTTTTTTTTTATGGCATAGGAGCAGGTTGTCTTACATGTGAAACTCAATGACCACACATACTCCAATTCACCCGATTTGTATTGCCCATGAATTAGGCTTGAAAAATCTCCACACAAGAAAGAGTGTGTGTTAGAGAAATTTTATAACATATGCTTGTTACAATTGGTACACATTTTTTTTTTCTTTTGCTTTTAATATATTAAGTCTTGTACAATGTCGAGGATTGAATTGATTGAAATAGAATTGTCACTAAACTTGTCAATCTATGTTGAACGAAAATTAGAAAGCCAAGTAAAAACCAAATCCAAGTTTTTAGGTTAAAAATGTATTAGTCCCTCCCCATTCTACTATTTTTTTTTTTAAATTATGAAGTACATTGTTCTTCCTTTAATTTGAACAAAATATAAAAATTAGTGCCCATTTCTTTGTAGCTAGCAATTCATCCAACCAAAGCATATCCTAAACGCCAACCCCAAACTTCATTCCACCGTACACCAAAGAAGCTCTATTTCATTTAAATCTTTTATTTTGCCAGAATTTATAGGAGAGTTTTTTCAGTATGATTGGAACACTAGGTTGTGCATCATATGTCGCGATGCAAGTGGAGAGAAGTTTCTTTTTCAAGTGTCATTTCACTTTTATAATGACATACGGCAATACGTACCTCCATTTTTTCCATGACATTTCACTTATTTACTAATAGTGACACATCATTTGATTTGCAAATTTAGTTTAAAATTTTAGTCTCCCTACCATTATCCTTATCAATATTTATATGTTCTCTAGTTATAATTTAGGTCTCACCTTCCGACAGTCTCTCTTTGTAGTGACTAGTTTTATACGTATCCAATAAGAATAAGTCTCCAAATTTTGTTCCTCGGAAATTTTTTTTTTCCAGGGTCATCATCTCGAACCTCAAGACTTAGGCACAGTCAAAGTCATGATCATATAGCTATGAAACCCCAGCTCAATCTCAATTTCGACATTAATAATAAGAGGACTTATGGGCCGGTGCTCATTAGACCTATAAATAGACCTCCAAATGCAAAGCTTTTGCAACATCCTGAATCTGCTTAATCATAAGTGCTTTACTAGTATAATCAATGGCATCACAAAACACCCTTTCTCTCTTCACAGTCACTCTCCTCGTCCTCCTTTCTCTCCTCTCCCAAGCAACATCGTCAGAAACACACAACCAAAAAACTCCACCATTCGGGTTCCTTAACCATCTCAAGGGCTGTCACAAGGGTGACAAAGTCCAAGGCATCCAAGACCTAAAAAAGTACCTTGAAAAATTTGGATATTTGAATAGCTATTCCGATAATGATGACTTCGACGACATCTTGGAGTCGGCGATCAAAACCTACCAAGTCAATTACCACCTCAAGGCTACCGGAACATTGGATGCCAAAACAGTGTCGAGAATGACGATGCCACGGTGTGGTGTCCCAGATATCATTAATGGTACCACCTCCATGCGATCGGGAAAGAAAAGGCAACCTCATCACCGTGGCGGACATGTTTCGACTCACACAGTTGCTCATTTTTCTTTCTTCTCCGGAAACCCTAAATGGCCTTCGTCTAAGTACCAACTCACCTATGCTTTTGATCAAAGCACCCCAGCTGAGGCTCAGGCCGCAGTTGCACGAGCTTTTGCAACATGGGCAGGAAACACACACTTCTCGTTCAGTCAAGCCCAAAGCTACGAAAACGCGGATCTGAAGATCAGTTTTGGCAGGGGAGATCATGGAGATGGGAGCCCATTTGACGGCCGAGGTGGGACTCTTGCTCATGCATCTCCACCAACCAATGGGATATTCCACTACGACGCTGATGAGCCGTGGGCTGTGGGGGCTGTGGAGGGTGCTTATGACTTGGAAACCGTGGCTTTGCATGAAATCGGGCATCTGCTTGGGCTAGGACATAGCTCCGTTGAGGGAGCTGTCATGTCTTCGAGTGTTCGTACTGGATATACCCAAAGTTTGCATGCGGATGATATTCAAGGAATTAAAGCTTTATATAACACCTGATGATTAGATAATCAAAAGTATACTAGAGGATAAATAATTAAAGTTCAGCAAAAGTCAACTGTTCACACTTTTTCTTTCTTTTATCAAATAACTATGGTGCCTCATCTGGAGTGTACTGAGATTCGCAATACATTATTGCATCAATAAAGTTGTAATAGCATATATATATGCTGAAAATTTGATTTCTTTTTCAAAGTTATGAATTTTCTTTTTATATATTTTAATGTCTAAACGTTTTAATAACTTTTTATTTTTTTTTAGTAAACCATAGATTTATTATGGTTTAAAGAATAAATTAGTATTGAATTCGTCATTTACCATATTCGAACTTAAGATGTGTCACTTACAAGTGTAGTTAGATATCCTAGACCGTAGCAACTTTGATGATTAAGTTGAAAGATTATATAAAAGCAGGTTCAATATTTTACTTTAATGTTATATCCATTTTACTACCCAAACTATGGATGCAAACTGGAAGGTGTAATTGGTCTTAAACTAGATGAAGCCGGCCCACACGTGTAGATATAAATTTTAAACAAAAAAAACATGATAATACGGAAGATATGATACATATGTGGTATAAAAAATGTAATGAAAAAGTAGCATTTTTGGTCAAATGCCAATTTCAACGCTCAGAATCCCTTCTCTCTCAAGATGCACGCATTCCTAGAAAGTCTGCACACTTGAAATTCAAAAATCCTACTCTTATCATATTTTTCATATGACATTTTTATCATCTCTCCATTGGAGATGGTACCCACATGCATTGGTGGACCCTACTTATGTTAGAAATGAGAAAGAAGTGTTATATGAAAAATATGATAAATATAGTATTAGTCCTTAAAATTAAATTCAAAATAACTAACACACAGAAGTCTGGAGATATACATGCCGCCATGCAAATAATTTTCATGCCAGTTTTAACGGAAAAAGCTATTGTGACCAAAATTGCAAAAGTAAGCACACACTAGCTAGAGCGGAAAATTGCTCAAATTACAGAGACCAAAGTGTAATTTGGCTATGTGTGTGTGTATATATACATACATATATATATATATATGTATGTATGTATGTATATGTATAGGAAGTCTTTAAGGAAAAGGATTCTCATTTTTTTTATAAAAATGGGAATTAGTTGTGGGATCCACACCACATCAAACTTTAAAGATCCGTACCGTCTATTTTTCAAGTTACACCTCATATATCATTCTTGCAAAATATTAGCCAAATCGGAAATATTTAAGACATCTATTGGGTTCAAAGAAATAAACGAATACTTTGTTATATAAGAAACAATGAAATTTGTTCTTGATAATTAAATAGGCAAATAGTTTTGGACTGAATTGAATATTTGTAAGAATGATCTATGAATTGAGACATACAAAATAGAAGGTTCGGATCGTTGAAATTCGATGTGGAGTGGGCCCCACACCTAATCCCCATTTTTTTAATGCAAATGATGATCTATAAGGTGCAACTTAAAAAATAGAATGTTCGGATCGTTAAAGTTCGATGTGGTGTGGACCACATAACTAATATCTATTTTTATAAAAAATAAAAAAAAAGGAAAAAAAAAAAAAAAAAGGGGATCTTTTCCCTTAAAGAATTGAATTGGAATAGAGTTGTCACTGAATTTATCAATGTATATATGTTGACAAGAAATTTGACAGCGAAGTTAAAAAAAAATGTGTTAGTCCTCCCCATCCTACTATTTTAGTATTTTTGTGAGATTTGGATAAAGTAAATTGTTTTTACTTTAAATTGGACAAAATATAAAAATTAGTATCCATTTCTTCTTAGCTAGCATTTCATCCAACTGAAGGTATCCTAAACGCCGACCCAAATTTCACCATGAGCCAGAGAAGTTCTATTTCATTTACATCTTTGATTTGGCCACCATTTCTAATATGTTACTTACCTCCAATTTTTCTCTGATACTTCCGTAGGCTTGACCAGAAAACCCTAATTTGAGGCATATGTGGAACTTAGACGGCCTTTTCTTTCTCATGTCTTTTTTTTTTTTTTAAACAAACGATATTATCTATACTATGAGGTGGTGGAGTTAGCTTAGCCTCACAATAGGCTAGCAATAATGTGAATCAAATTCGCATTTAACAAGAATCGAACCTAAAACTTCTTATTTATAAATGAAGAGGAATACCACTAAGCCGTCATTGTCTTGAGATTAGGTATATAATTAGTATGTTTTCTAGATATAATTTAGGCTCACCTTCCGAAAGTCTCTCTTTGGAGCGACTGGTATTATACGTATGTTCTGCAATAAGAAAAAGTCTCCAAAAAATTTTCCTCGGATTTTTTTTTCACGGGTCATCATCTCGAACCTCAAGACTTAGGCACAGTCAAAGTCATGATCATATAGCTATGAACCCCCAGCTCAATCTCAATTTGGACATTAATCATAAGAGGACTTAAGGGTTTTTTTTTTTTTTTTTTTTTTTTTTTAATTTTTCTTCAAAATAGAGATGATATGATGACATGCGGGATGAGGTTAAAAAAAAAGCAAATTTTAGTTTGTGCGAAATTACATTATTATTCATGATTTTATTTTATGTTTAAAAATCAAATTGACCACTTAGTACTACTATCTAGTGGTATTCCTCTTCACTTGTAAGTGAGAGGTCTTAAGTTCGATTCTCTCCAAATACGAATTTGAACCATAGTATTGCAGGTTAAGCCCATCCCCCTCCCTTTTAGTGTAATTAATATTGTTTGTTAAAAAAAAATCAAATTGTCTTTCACTCTTTTGGCTAACAAATAATTTTTGTAATAGTTAATTTAGATTAAAACTTAACTGAAAAGAACGGCAATAAATTATTAAAGTAAAAGAGGTGAGAAATCCCACTCAAACTAGGGTTTATATTCTAGTTGACCGCCACAGCCCCTAAGGCTAGGGTTCCCAATTCCCCACTGAAAATTTTATTCCAAGCCTTCTTCAAATTCCATTGAAATCTCTGTAAGTTGAGCGATAACCTTATCACGGGCAAGAATGAAGTCTTCTCACCAAAGGCACTCACCATTCGAAATAAGGCCCCGGGACTCCAGGAGTTGCGATGGTACTGCCAGATGTGACAGAAGGGATGTGCAGACCATAACGGATTCAAGTGCCACTGCATGAGTGAAAGCCACCAGCGGCAGATGCAGATCTTCGGCGAAAACGCCAATCGCATCGTCCATGTCTACTCGGAAGAGTTCGAGTGGAGTTTTCTTGACCTGATAAAGTGAAGCTACAGGTTCAGCCGCATTGCCGCCACGTTTGTCTACAACGAGTACATCAAGGACCGTCATCACGTGCACATGAACTCGACCAAGTGGATGACGCTGACGAATTTTGTTAAGTATTTGGGGAGGAGTGGCAAGTGTAAGGCTGAGGAGATGTCGGACGTTTGGTTTATTATACGTAGAGTAGTGATCGAAGTTCCGATTCCGAGTCTCTTTTTAAGGAGAGGATGAAGAAGAAGTGGATTAGGGCGCGTATAGCGGAGGAAGAGAAGCAGGAGAGGAGGGAGATTAAGAGACGAATCGTGAAGGTTACTCAGTCGTCGATGCCTATAGCTGTTGGCAATGGGTTTAATCAGGGCTCGCAATCGAGTCGGGATATGAAAGTTGGGATGAGTAGGGTTAAGATTGGTTTTACGCTTGGGTGCTCGAAGAGAAGGAGAGGATTATGTGTTAGGAGTTAAGCAGGCAGAGGTTGCGAAGGTAGTGATCGCGAGGGGCAAACAGAGGATCAAACGCATGGTCTCTGGCAGTGGACACAAATGAGTACTTTGGCGCTAAGGTGATAGACAAGGGTGTGTATGAAGTGATGGTAGAGTCCTTGAACCTGTTGAGTATGACGTACTATATTTGTAAACTTGCCCGATGAATTTGATACAACAATTGTTTCATGGAATCGATCATCTGCGTGCATTTCAGTTATGTTACCCTGTTTTGAAACCTAGTTTAATAATGTTACTCTAGTTTGATGGAGCATTTAGATTTTACGGCTTAAACAAAATTCTTCTAAGATTTTAACCTGAATGGTTTTTTGATTCTAATTCAAGTCCCAAAATTAGGATCCTATTTTGTTATACTTTTGTCGCCCTTGACCGGTTCGGAAGCTCTATTTGACTATTTCATTTACATCTTTGATATTAACTCCTCAATTTCTAGGATATTATACGTATCTCCATTTTTCTACGAAGATCCATTCTTTCTTTGACGCATGCTTGGCGTCTTGTCTCTCATCAAGTTCTCGTTGTTATCCCAGCCCAAATTTCATACCACCATTAACAAGTTCAGAAGCTCTATTTCATTTAGATCTTTGATTTTGCCTCCATAATTTATAGGATATTCATTACGTACCTCCATTTTTTTTTTTGGTACTTCATTTTTTTTACTCTATAGTACTACATTTGAAACGTTAGGTCAGACAACCCTAATTTTGACGCATATGTGGAATTTAGGGATTCAGGCCTTTGTCTCCCTCATGCCATTAGGTTAGGTGTATTAATATATTTGAAATTATAATGAGATCCATGTCCTTCATTTTATATGTGGCCTTTCTGTGACTTTTATCATTGATTGATACGTGTTAAGTTTATGACAATAAAATTAAGAAGTGTTAAGTTTTTTTTAACACGTGTCAATTAATAACAGGAATCACATAGGCTACACATAAAATAAGTGAGAACATTTGAAAGTCATATTCTAGTTATACTTAATTTATTCTTCCGACGGTCTCTCTCTTTGACTTACTGGTTTAATACATAGGAAAACTAATGAAAAGAGCTTGAAAATTTTGAGTTTTAACGATAAAGACAAAATAGAGGGTAAAGTGAATAGTACTAGGTTTGACTTTTTAATGTAAAAATGTGGTTTTTCGTTAAAGTGAACAGTACCGCGGACTTTTCGTTAAAACTCCCAATACATAGCACTAAGAATTAGTCTCCAAAACCTTTGACTTACTGGTTTAATACATAGCACTAAGAATTAGTCTCCTAATTTTTTGGAGAGATTTTCAGTGTGACTGGTACGCGGGGTGGTACACCACGTGTCATTATACAAATAGTAGGATATATGTGCTAAAAAGTTAATAACTTAAAAATTAAAATTTTCCACCACTTATATTAAAACACGTAGTGTACCACTTGTGTTCCCATCACAACTAAAAATTTCTTCTAATTTTGGTCCTCTGATTTATTAATTTTTTCTTGTGGTCCATCATCTCGAACATTGCAAGACTTAGCCACAGTCAAAGTCATCATCATATTACTATGGAAGACCCAGCTGAACCTCAATTTGGGCAATGATTTATCCGCGCTCATTAGACTTATAAATAGCCCTCCAAATACAAAGCTTTTGCAACATCCAGAATCTGCTTATTCATAAGTGCTTTTTAGTAGTTTACAATGGCTTCAAAAAGTAATCTCGCTATTTTCACAATCACTCTCCTCGTCGTCCTCCTTTCTCTGTTCTCCGAAGCAACGTCGTCAGGCACGTCCACAACAAAAAAAAATCACCATTCGAGTTTCTCAACCATCTCAAGGGGAGTCACAAGGGTGACAAGGTCCAAGGCATCCAAGATCTAAAAAAATACCTTGAAAATTTCGGATATTTAAATGGCCGTTCCGATAATGATGACTTCGACGACATATTGGAGTCGGCAATCAAAACCTACCAAGTCAATTACCACCTCAAAGCCACCGGGACATTAGATGCTAAAACCGTATCATAATGCTGCCACGATGTGGTGTGGCCGACATAATCAATGGCACCACTTCTATGCGATCGGGAAAGAAAAGGCAACCTCATCACCATGGCGGACATGGTTCGACTCACACGGTTGCCCATTTTTCTTTCTTCTCCGGAAACCCTATATGGCCTTCATCTAAGTACCATCTCACCTACGCTTTTGATCAAAGCACCCCAGCTGAGGCTCAGGCCGCAGTGGCGCGAGCTTTTGCAACATGGGCAGGAAACACACACTTCTCGTTCAGTCAAGCCCAAAGTTACGAGAACGCAGATCTGAAGATCAGTTTTGGTCGGAGTGATCATGGAGATGGGAATCCTTTTGATGGCCGCAGTGGGACTCTTGCTCATGCATTTGCACCGACCAATGGGAGATTCCACTATGATGCCGATGAGCCGTGGGCTGTGGGAGCTGTGGAGGGTGCTTATGACTTGGAAACCGTGGCTTTGCATGAAATCGGGCATCTGCTTGGGCTAGGACATAGCTCTGTTGAAGGAGCTGTCATGTCTTCCGGTGTTCGGACTGGATTTACCCAAAGTTTGCATGCGGATGATATTCAAGGAATTAAAGCTTTATATAGCACTTGATGATTAAATAATCAAAAGGACTAAAAATAAATAATTAAATTTCAGCAAAAGTCAACTTTTCATTTTTTTTTCCTTTATCCAATAATTAAGTTACCTCAGCTGGAGTGTACTGGGATTCGCAATACATTATTGCATCAATTAAAGTTGTAATAGCATGTATATGCTGGTTTAAATTTGATTTTTTTTCAATGTGATGAACTTTCTTTTTATAAATTTTAATTTCTAAGCGTGTTAATTTTTTCCAAACCATATATTTACGAAAAGAATAAATTTGTATCGAACTCGTTGTTTTGTCATATTTAAATTTAAGTCTGTCACTTCTAAGTATGGAGAAATATTTTAGACCGTAGTAATAACAACTTTGATGTCAAAGTTGAAAGATTATTTAAGAGCAGGTTCAATATTTTACTTTATTTTTATTTCCATTTTACTACCCAAACTATGGGTGCAAACTGAAAAGTGTAATTAGTCCTAAATTAAAACTTAAGGTTATTTAGCCAAGGGTCAATAGAACCTTTACTAATTAGCCATATACCAATGATCAATGTTTTTACTTGGACATAATAAATGAAATATTTATAATAATTATGCATAGGTCAATGAAGTATGCCGCATGGGTTTGGGCTATTTAGAAAATAACTGTTATACCCTTCTCTCTTTACTTTATTCATTTCCTTATCTCCTCCCCTCTTTTGTCCTTATCTACTCTTTTCTCCTGGCATTCTCACCATTCTCTCTCTTCACTCTCTCCCATCCTTCTCTTCGTCTCTCTTCTATCCTACTTTCTGTCTTTCTCATTGATGAAAAAGAAAAGGTCATTGGTGACAACGATGAGCACCAAATCCCAACACCTCAACGGATCAGCGAGAATGGTAACTTCATTGACACGATTCTTTCTAGAACCTTCAATGACCTCCACGAGATCCTGAAGCGGGGTGCCGACAGGGTCTGGGAATGAGTGGTCGCACTTGTACATCAGTTGCTGGTGAACCATGAAACAAACGCTGCAAGTCTGAATCCAAGTGTAAAAAATAGGAGTTGAGGTATGAAGCGTAGTAGGCGTGTAAGTGATGTGTGGGATTGACCTGATTTGAAATAAAAGAATTTACACGCTGCTTAGTTGCAGAGTTTAAATTTAAATGTAAAAACCATAACCATGGAACGGACACTACGTTGTAGTGTTTGAATCCAAATGTAACCAAATAAAAAATGTCTCGTGAGATGTGAAGTGTAGTAGGCATGTGACTATGCGTGGAAGTGACTTGATTAGAAATAAAAGAATTTGCATGTTGCTTAGTTGCAGAATGTAAATCCAAATGTAAAAATACAGAACCATAGAACGGAAATGCGTTGCAGTATATGATTCCAAATGTAAAACAGGAGTCACGCAAGGTACGACGTAGGAGGCGTGTGATTGACCTAATTGGAAAAAATTCACACGCTGCTAGCTATATATAGTGGCATTAATTAATAAATGTTGGTTAATTGAAGTGTTATAGTGTACCTTAAGGTCTCATTCACATATTTATGATTAAAATAAATTTGATTGATGTATTGTCAATGGATTTATAAAAAATTACCCTAAAACTTAATCAAAAAGGCAATAAATTATCAAGTAAGGAGGGTGTATTCAATTAGAATTCTAATAGAGTTTAATGAAAGAAAGGTCCTGATTCCGGGACGGAGCCATATGACGTGAGAGTGTCACGTACGGTTTCTTTGAGAAGGGTGTGATACCACCACCTATCAGGCCCGACGAGTGGTCCACTATTAACTCTCAAGTATTTCATGGGCTTTAATTGATTCACATAGAATCTGGTAAATTGTAAAAGGATTTGGTATAAATTTTGTTATGAAGTTCAATGCATTGTTATGAAGTCTAATAGTGACTGAGCAGTCTTTATTACAGATTCTAATAGTCATTGTTTTTCTTTTCTATCTTCCTCTCTCTCTTTTCTCCACTAGGCTTTGCATTCCTCAAACTCCATTAGCAATTGCCTCAACACAATCGATACCAACATAAACTTTTCTCAATTAGAGTTGCTAGAGTGACGGTCTTACCTGAGGTACTATTTGCTTCATGATCTATTCTAGCTCCCTTTCTTTGAGGGAGTTTTGTTATAGCAGGCTCTAAATTTGTGTCCAAGAAAAGTGAAGTGTAGAAGCTTGACTTGTGTTAGTATTGCCATTAATAACATAGTCCCCTATTATGGCACTTGTATTTTTTTTCCCACTCGATATGTTCTAGCATCAGTGTCTTCACCCAATCCAACCGAGTTGTTCCCAAAAGCTATTCCATTGCCAAATACAATTATCAAATATCGTAGTCTGGAAATCCCATCCAAATAGTCACTTTTGAGCTTTTTTCTGGCTAAACCATGGAGAATTAGCCATCGAGAAAATACCATTCTCTTAGTCTCGTTGAGAAGTATGATTTTTGTTTTTGAATCACTCGATTTCGTTGAGTATTGAAGAAGTTGTGAACGTTTAAAGTTTACCTAGTTTCCGGTGAGTTTTCCAGTTTTTCTGCTGATCAGTCACCTTTCAGGCTATTTTCCGGCCATCTTCAGCAACCATTGGGCTTCCAAATAGGTATAATCTTATTCTGCACTTTCCAATCTTTATTTTGATATATTATGGGTCGAATTTGGTTAAGAAATGATTGAGTTACAAAGCTTTGAAAATTGCCCAAACTTCCGGCCAAGAGCTATGGGACACTTAACGGAGTTTTTAACAGAATGACCAAAATAATGGATAGTGGACAATCTCATGGACCATTTCTATTGATTTTCAATCTTAGGGACCAAAGTAATGTGTTATGGACCATTGTTTTACATATTTCATTTATGTCTAATTGTACAAGTATGATTTTCATACGCCATTGTTTTACATATTTCATTGCTTACCGAATTAGGGCAGTGAGTTAGATTTAAGGTTGTAATGGTTTATTTCCATTTTTGTAGATGTCACAGCTTATTAGAAGCCAGAAGGCGATGATGAGTACACCTCGTTCGACGACTACATCTACTATTGCCGCCACTGCTCTGGTAGAGATGGACCATAGGCTGATGAATCCGATTAACCCGATTGGTCCTCCAGTCCCACAGGCGCTGACATCTTCAAATTCTTCAGTGGCGTTTCTTGTTAGCTCCCGACGTCCTCACCGGTGCCCCCACACTCCAGAGCAGATGTTGCCATCGAGATCCACAACTGATGCCTTAGGTCCACAGCCAGGTATATTATCCTAATTTACTCCCTCATTCCCATGTTAACTTAGTTTTGTTATTTTAGGTTCAGTTTGTTAAGTTATGTTATTTAAGGATTAAAAAGTTATTTTATACACATACACACACACACACACACACACACACACACACACATATATATATATATATATATATATATATATTGTTTATTGTTGTTATCGTTCCGAACCCGTTATTAAACAATTGTGATCATTGTGTTGGATACATATATTGTTTATGTTATTTTCAAGGTTATGGGAAATGTTTTAATTATAGGGAGGTTCTGCCAAAATTTTGGTAGGATTTTTTATTAGTTTTGGGTTAACGTTAATTTTTCATTTCTTTGCAGCCAAGAAAAACACCCGGGGACCATGTCGGCAATTGAAGACGGCGAATATCACTTGGGTGACCAATGATCGTATCACAATCGAATAGGATGAGCAACATTGGGCAACACCAATGGCAGAGCAGCATAGTGCATTGGTCCACGACATTGGGCATGTCGTGCAGACCTTTTACCCTATGCGGTGGAAGTCTTAGAAGGCAATCCGGAATGGGTGAAGAACACGGTGCGCAATCATTTGTCGGTAAGTATCGTCGCTTTTTAATGCTTATCATGTAAAATTTATATATTTATATTTATTAATGTCTTTTATTACTAATACTTTCATAATAATTGTTACATTGCAGACAAACTAATGACATTAACAAGGACATGTTGGAGTACCTCAATTGGCTCTTCTCCGAATGTTACAAACAATGGAAGAGTCACCTGCACTAGTATTTCGAGATATTTGATGATCCGCAAGTTGCTCTAGATGAGGGTTGCCCGAAGGAGTTCGAGGACCAAGAAGATAGTTGGGTTTGGCTCTACGATCATTTTCAGGAGCCGAGCTATGTGGTGCATTTTTAAATAGGACTTCTTTCATTCTACTTTTTTAATTTTTTTTTCTAATGTTTAGTACTTTTTTTTTCTTTAAATATTACAACTAATACGTTTATTTTGTGTATAACAGAAGAAGGCGAACAAGAGAATAAGACTATTCTCCACCATTCGGGTTCGAGGCCTTTCTCATATCGAATGGAGGCACGGCGGAAGGTATATATTACAACTTTCATTTCCAATATTAAAATGTCACTAAATTTTTTTTTTTTTTTTTTTTTTTGTTTCTGTACTAACATTTTCCTTATCTTTTTTTTATTTCAGGGGGGTTCAAAATTCCCGAAAATCGAAATTACACTTGTGCGATGAAGATATGTCATCATGCAAAACGATGCACGTCTTGCATGTATTATCGCACAAACATTTTCAAGACGAACAGTAGACGTCCCCAAAAATTTCTCGTCACAAAGCACACTTGTACCCTCTTATATCGTGCGACGAAAACCCTTGTCCGTATACCTTTCTTGCGATGGGCATTAAAGCATTGCGCAATCGTTTTGCTGCGCGACAAAACTGCACACGTTGTCGTGCAAGGTCTTTCTTCACAACCTTCGCGCGACAAATTCTGAGGGACTATTTATGCGTCGCCATAGGTTTTGTGTGACCTGGAAATGCTTTGCGCGACAAATACTCCCTCATCGCGCAAAGTGTTTAATGTAGTAGTGGAGGCAGATTGAGAGGGTTGCTCAGTCGTCGATGCTTGTAGTTGTGGGTAATGGGTTTGATCAAGGTTTGGAATCGAATCGGGATTTGAAAGTGGGGACGAGTAGGGTTAAGATTGGTTTCACGCTTGGGTCCTCGAAGAGAAAGAAAGGACTATGTGTTAGGAGTTAAGCAGGCAGAGCTGGTGACTTGTTAAGATAGTGATCAAAGACATGGTTGCTTGCGATGGACAAATGAGTACGTTCGGCTAAGGTGCAGATAGACAAGGGTGTGCATGAATTGATGGTAGAGTCCTTGAACGTGTTGAGTAGGACGCACTATATTTGTAAACTTTTGATACGACAATTGTTTCATTGAATCCATCATCTGCATGCATTTCAGATATGTTACCCTGTTTAGTCTAATATTGTCACTCTAGTTCGATTGACTGGTAATTGTTTAATGTTTAGATTTTAAGCAAAAGTAATAATCTCATAATAACACTACAAAAAATATGGGGGTACAAAAAGTTATTTGTGCCCTCTCCGGTTAGGACACTAACATATGTGTCTATGTTTGTGCATCAACTAACATTATATGTGCCTTCTATCGGCGGTATCATTTGATCACAAGGCATAATATGGCTTTTTGTGCTTAAAGAGTTAAGCACAAATAGGAGTCTTTTTGTGCCTACATTCTAGCAATACAATCTAACAACCACCTAACGGTGCCCAATACGCTCTATTTAGAAATAATATATTTAAAACTTAAAATTTTGAAAAATCAAAATAGGCTACAAACTGAAATTCAAGCAAAACAAAAGATTAAACGGTGGTAATACGCTGATATAACTCTAATGTACTAATATTTGACGGTGGTGATACGCTGATATAACTCTAATGTACTAAGATTAAACGGTGGTGATACGTAAAAATTTGAAAAACCAGAATATGCCACAAACTGAAATTCAAGCAAAACAAAAGATAAACGCTGATTAGTCCACATGGATTTTGATCTGTGTTTTCCACATGATCATGACTTTGACTATAGCTATGTCTTTGAGACTGGAAACGATGGCCGGGGGAAACCAAAAAAAAGTCAGAAGAGCACAATTGAGAGACTAATTCCAAGCAATTTTTTAGTGCAGTTGGAATACGGCATTCTACTCAAATTATAACTTATTTATTAATAAAGTTAACTATATTTTATATTCTTCGGGGATGATTTTTAAAACACGTCAGAAAATTTTTATTTTATTCATATTGCACACGAAAGTATTGAAATTATGTCAGTTTATGCTTTCGGTCTAATTGATTGTAAAGACTGAAACTTTGTTTGTTTCAATATTTTGATCGAGGTCTTTAACATTATGTATGAGATTAAACTCATGCATTTATGCATTTACTGTCCCACAAATTAAGAAATTTAAACAAATTCAAATAATATTTTTTTAAATATAATAAATACTTAAAAATAAATATTAGAGTAATATTTTTCTTCACAAAATTATAGCAAGAAAATAATGTACCCATATAATTATTAACATATTTTAAAAAATGACTACTGATATATTTTAAAACATAATATAAATACATATGATTAGTATGGGTAAATTTAGCAAAACCAAAAATGGGTACAAATAAATCAAAAAATATGGGTACAAATACAAATAAAACTTTAAAAAATATGGGCACAAAAAGAAATTAATATATGGGTACAAATTAAAGAAAATTGGTACAAATTAAAAAAGGGTTGCAAATTAAAAATGGGTACAAACTAAAAATAAAAATATATGATACAAAATTTTAGCCATAAATATAAATATACCAATTGTAACATTTTTAACACTAAATGAATATATTTAGAAATAAATAATATTTTATTATTGTTTATTAATAGCCAAGGACCTTGATAAAAATTTGAAAAGGAATAAAGTTTTAATCAATGGAGTAGCAAAATGAGGGATTAGAACCTAATTTCTCCTTTTATTTTTCTTTCTTTATGAGGGATAAAGTTTGTGTGCCCCCACCTAGGTGAATTATTTTTTTTCTTCATATCAATAAATTTATCTCTTACCGTCGAGATTTTCTTTACCAAAAAATAAAATAAATAAAAAAAAAAAAACAGAAGAAGAATGTCAAACACAATAGCTTATTAGTTTGCTTTAACTTATTGAACTATATTGTCTACCAAGATTGACTTAAATATATATACAACAAACTAAGTTCTTCATTCGTCTTTTCATTTTTAATGGCACCGAGAGAAATTACTGTAATCGCAAAATAAGTTGATGTGATCTTGGTCTTATGTGTCATCCTCTAAGAATTTTTAATTAGTGTGTTGGTGTGCGTCCAACAAGGACTAGTTTGCTTCTTCCATTTTCTTTGGAATTTGATGTCCTAAATCTTTTTTTCCCAACTGCCCTTCTTTCCCAAAAAGCATAGAAAAAAAAGACATAGAAAGAAAAAAGAGTCGTCCTAATTAGGCAGAGATAGAAAAAAATTAGGTTCATCATAAAATTAATTGACAATATATTAGGTTACTCACAAATTTTTTGAATTAAACAACGCTAATTTACTACATACGGTAGTACAACACATTTTATTTGACCAGAAAAATAACTATATTCTTGGATTTAGGACTTGGTCGATGATCAAATATGTATCCTAATTATACTTAATTCAAGGGAAATTACAACAACAACTAGAGTGAGTTAATTATTTTCTTCTACAATGCCCTCTTTTTCCTTCCCCGCCATCTTCTCGAACCACAAGATCTCTAGCTCAGTAGCTCTAGTCAAAGTCATGTGAATTACGTATTATGAACGAGCTAATCGGCTCCAAATTAAAATTTTCTAGTGGACATTAGAATTTAAATGATTAGCTACCCCTATCCCCACCGTTAATCTTGTATCATCATCCTCTTCCTCTTCTCTCCCCACTCCCATGGAACTTCATCAGGGTCGGTCCTGGGCACCCGATAAGGCGACCCGCCTAGGGCCTCCGAGTTCAGAGAGACCAATTTATATATATATATATATATATATATATATATATATATATATATATATATATATGTTGTAGATATAATATGAATTAATACAAGTAAATTTTATTTAGCAAATTAGTTGTTGTTGTGGTGAAAACGGAGTGTGTAATGTTTCTTGATGTTTGCTGTTCAAAACCCGATGGTGTTGCTTTACTTTATTTTTTTTCTTTTTCAAATGTATGCCGTACACCCAAACCAGTCATTCGCAGATAACCTTGATCAAGTAAACTTAAGGGGTTTATAGTATTTAGATTTATGTAGACCTTTGCACGGTTTTTTGTGTGATTCTATCGAATTTAGGGGTTTATTGTATTTAGATTTATGTAGGTCTTTGTAAGGTTGTTTATGTGATTAGATCGAATTTTTAGATTTCGTATATTTTTATTGACTATTAGAAATTCCATGAAATCTACAGACTTTTTAATAATAGACTTCTTTCGAATTTTTGGATGCTTTATTTGAAGATGCATCAAATTAATTTGTATTTGCCTGGCGATGTGAGGATAGTAAACATATGTTTATTTGTGCAGGATCTTTTTTTCCTTCGACCAGGTTGAAGGTCTCAGCAAGGTTTTTATTGAGGCTCATGTTAACACACTATTCACTTTTTGTACGTATTCTCCTCTTATCAATGAATATCGTACTTTCTTTCAAAAAAAATGCTAGACTTTTGTAGAGTTCAAAAGGAATTTAACAGACTTTGTAATTTTACTTTTTTTACTATGACCAAAATTGTTAGACATGTGAAAGAATCCTTAACTCATGAACATTATATATTTTTTTTTATTCCAAATTTTTGTAAGTCTGTTTTTTCTAATATGGTGTTGGGGTCGTGGAGGAGTGGGATTTGGGTGGTGGTGATACCAAGATGAGCAAGGTAAAGGTGGTGATCATGATGATGGCGGTTTTAGTAGTGGTCATGGGTGAGGGTGGCGGCATTAAGGTGGTCGTAGGAGGTTAAGATGATGATGACCATGACAAGGCAATCGTAGTCGAGGTAGTGGCCTGAGTGGTGGTGGCGGACAAGGTAACATAGTGGTACTATAGGTGGCGATCATGGTGCATGATCGTTTCGGTGCGTGGCAGTGAAAAGATGGTTATGGGAGGTTGTGGTACAGTGATGATGAGTATGACAAAATGGTGGTAGAAAATGTGATATGATGGTGGCGGTGTCAGTGGCAATGGTGGCGGTGTTAGGTGATGGTGTTGGCGTCAACAATGGTGATGACATTGGCAGCGATGGGGGCAATGTCAGGAATAGCATAATGTGGATAGTCATGATTAGCCAATGGTGGCGACATGGTATGGTAAAAATGAAAATAGTGATCCTCATTGCATCATGGTGAATGGTGAAGTATCAAAGCTCATGAGAGTCCATCAAAATTTTAAAGAAAGAGCTGCTTAGATGTTATAAAATAATACACAAATAAAAGTTGTACCAGTATGCATAATATTGAGAGTTAAATGATTAAAGAATAAAGATTATGATATTCACCCATTTTGTGTTCATTGATTATTGGATCTATAGCATTACTTAAGGCACCCCTTCTCAAAAATCTTTTTCTGACTGAGGAAGAAAAACCACTTCTCAGAAGTCCCAATTACTCTCCCGTGTAGCTCTAACCTTGAAACAATTTGATGAGTTTGTAATATATAAATACACACACACACATATATATATATATATATTGAGGATAGTGAAAGGAGATAAAAATAAAAAAATAAAAAAAAAAACTAATTGAAACCTAATCAAAAGAAAATAAAATCTTATCCCACAAAACTAGTTTTAAATTGTTGCACACAGTGTAGTAGTTTATTAAAGTTTGAATGAAACAATATCATTGACACAAAACTAAATAACAAAACGAGAAAATTTTCATCTGAACAAAATCAATTCCTCAAACAAAAGCTTTATTTACAGGTTTCATTTTCCAAATCCAGATCCTTCTTACTTGTGTAACACGTAGACAAAATTACATAAAACCCAAAGCTCAGTGCACTTAGTGATGCCAAAAACCAGTAGTATTTGTCAAGCCTAGCTTCACCCATGTCATCAGAGAACCAGCTCTGCCTTCCTTTGGAACTTGTAACTGCTTCAACTGTTGCAATCAAAACGGTACTCAGGTAACTTCCCACCCCAAAAACACTAGTGTACAATGCAAAGGCCATTGTTCTCATTCTTCCCGGAACTTCAGAGTAAAAAAACTCTTGCATTCCAACAACGGTGAAAATGTCTGAAATGCCCAAAAGAATGTACTGTGGCAGCAGCCAGAAGATGCTTAACGGCACCGTCTCGGATTGAGATCCCCGCATTTCCATTTCCATGCTGATCTTGAGCCTTTTTGTTTCCACAACCGCTGCAATGGCCATTGCTATGACCGAAACGAACATTCCAATCCCCATCCGTTGCATCACGCTGATACCCTTTTCGCTACACGTAACCAGACGTGTAACCGGGATCATTATTTTGTCATACAGAGGCATCAGGAGGATTATGGAAAGTGTAATGGCACTTTGCAGAGTTGCTGGTGGAATCTTGAAGTTGTTTCCAATGTTCCTCTTCATTGTCATGCCTTGTTTGGTGAAAAATGTTGGAGGCTGTTGGAAAATCACTGCAAACATCAAAAGCATAATCCATATTGGCAGAAGCCTCAAAAGCACTTTTGCATTTTCAAGCACGTAGAAGCGGCTTTTGGGATTCTCAACCATGCTCGCTGTGCTGCTAATATTTTGATGGCAAAGCGGTTTCTCTTGAAGCCTATATAATACAAAACCAGCCAAAACTTATAGCATTAGCAGCAGAACTCATGCATGGTAATTGTAATTTGTAAGGAAATATGATTTTGACCGCACTCCCTTTTTCTGCTTATGCACTCTGTCCTATGATTCTGTCCCTTGATTTACCTTCGATTTATTCCATCCAACGACTAGAAAAAAAAGAGAGGAATGCAGGGGAAAAAATGGAGTGTGGAAATCATGTCTATAATTGTAAACTGGATTCTTAAACTTCAAAAAAAAGTGTTATGTTAGAAATTTGTTAACTTACTCTAGCTCAGTAACATTAGTTTCATTTGGTAATGTGATTCTGCATTTCATTAGCTTTAATGCAGCTGCCTTGATAGCTTGAGCTATGTTGAAAACGGGCTTATAATCCATGGCCTGATCATTCTCTCTATATGTATAGATTCGGCTTCCACAGGAAAATACCACGACCGATATAACCATCGATATCATGGGGATGGCAAAACCTAGAATCCAACCGAAAGTGTCTTGAATGTAGGACATGAGAGTGACACCCATGAGGCTGCCACTGCAAACACCAAAATACCACCACTGAAAAAACACACTCTTTTTGTTAGATTTTTGGTCATCTTTGCTGCTAGGCAGTTCCTCTTCACTGTCCAGTTGGTCTGCTCCAAATGCTTGTAGAGATGGGTTGTAGCCACCTTGACCAACAGAAATCAAATACAGAGACCAAAACAGAAATGATGAATTGGAACTTGTTTTGTTTGCAGCAGATGATGCCCGGATGAATGCTGTTGATGTCAATGCCACAAGCCCCTAAAAGCAAAACCTTATATAAATGAGCTTATAGTTGCACCTTTCCTACGCATTAGAGCCAAAATTTCTCGTACATCAAATTGAAAGTCGAGAGGCCAAATCAGAAAAATGTTGTAAGTGTTAAAAACGGCAATAATTTAGAGGTTTTACCATAAAAGATCTCGATACAGTTAATAATAGTAAACTCACTAGTTATATATTATTAATAGTAAACGCACTAGTTATATATTGTATTCTATTTAATTTGCAATGTGCGACTTTATATTCTTCCACAGTACATTTTGAGGCATTGTTAATAATCTCCACTATATTCTAATGGAAAGAAGATTAGTGCACATGACTCAGACTCCATTTTAATCTATCATCAGCAACATCTTGATGAAAAAATTCAAAAAAAAAAAAAAAAGCATAATCTCTGGTGAGCATTTAAATTTTTAGTAAAAGAGCCATACTAAAAACAAGTGCAGGAAATTTTTTTTATTTTTTCCTATTTATTAATGATGTCCTACAATCAAGACAATTGGCCTAAATTCAATTGAACCATTTCATAGAAGTTCGTTGATATTAAGAGCCAAATAATAAAGTAAATGTATATGTTAGTTAGCAGTGTACACATCTTTTTGCGCTCAAATTTGAATTTCGCTTTCAGTAAATTAGAGCAGATATCTCTTTGTTAAAAAAAAAGGGAAGGAAACAAAGTGAGTGTGTACTTACTGCAACATAGAGGAAAGAAGATGCCAAGATGGTGGGATATCTGTCCCAGTAAGAGTCAACAAGGGGTGCAACTAAGAGTGGGAGCATGGATGTGAACCCACACCAACTGTTCACCGTCTTGGCCGCTGCAGAGTTGCTCATTTGTACCACATCGGTTAAATAAGTAACTAAATTCGATGCCACTCCTTTGTATGCAAATCTCTCCATCCCAGCAATCACTATAATTATGAATAATAAACAGACAAAAATTAACCCATCTGCCTGGTAAAACTCATCATGAAGTAATTATTGGGTCTAGGGTATCATTTATTACCTATCAGAAGAATGCAAGAGTTGCCGAGTCTTTTTCCTCCTGATCCAGCCATGATGTTCCAAAATTATATCAAAGGATGACTGCTCGTGATCCCTTTAAGATATAAGCTCCACTGCGATCCAAGCTACCAGAAAATTGAGCTATAGCCACGGAGCTCGGATTTAGGGTTTATGGGGAATTCAGAGAAGAAGGAAACCTGTAAGCCACAAGAGCTCTCCTATGAATCTGTCATCATCTGGAGATCACAATATGCTGCTACTATTGTTTTCAAATTCCAACCAATAAACAATAATGCAAACTTCATCATCATTGGCGATACTTTTTCATCCTTTTCCAAACACTTGTGAAAATGTTGTATCTATACAATGGTATACACACGGCAAATCACTAAGCTCTCCAACGATGCTCGCACTAATTTATAAGGGAATGGAAAGAGATAGCAAAGTTAAACGGACACCACTTAAATTTTTTTTTTTTCAGGCAGGGTGTCATCATGGCGACGTGACCAAGAAAGCAATGATCTGCTGCAACGATAGATTTTTCAATCACTGGGATGGTATACCACGTGTTATTAAATAAATGGTAAGATATGTATGTTAAAAAGTTAATAACTTAAAAAATATAATTTTCCTCCATTCTTATTAAAACACGTGGTTAAAATTTCCCTCTATTCTTAATTAAACATGTGGTGTACCACTTGTGTTCCCGTTACAACTAAAAGTGCAACAAAATAAGCTTCATACGTCAATGTTCACTGTTTATCCCACTGAATATATCTGGATGTGCCACATAATGGAACACGTGGAGCCTTTGACACGTGGGATGGGCCAGCCCTTCTGCTTTATGTTCCATGTGATGCGAGTCAAGTGATACCTGGAAGATTCCCAAGGTTATTCCAAGTTCCAACTAGGTAATTATGTAAATGTAAACCATATAGAGTTGGCGGATGATAAATAAATAGGATACCTTCGTGCAAGTAAATTTCAAGACGACGTGCAAATGGAGATGTAAAATTAAAGAGAATTGTTATTACCATTTCAAAAATTTTATTCTACACTTTAAATTTTCTATATTAGGAAAGAAAAATACACTTATGAGAAGTGTAGAATGAGATTTTTGGAATATCAATAACACTTCCCAAATTAAAATATCAAATTTCATTTTATAGTTGACGTAAAAAAATAATATTTTGTAAATTTTTTTTATTTTAATTGAGATGTCAAATTAAAATATTTTTTTTGTTATTCAGAAAATCAAATGGGTTAGAGTTTAATAATAAAATAATCAATAAGGGAAAGAAAAAAAAAATGTATGCCCATGATTAAAATAAAAAAATAAAGAATAAAAAAATAACGTTGCTTCAAATTTGGCAGCAAAGCGAAGAATATCAATATATGTAGGATTTTGACATCTCCTTTAGAACTAGAAACCACTTTTTTTTTTTGTCAAAACAGTCCACATAAATTTTTTATATCATCTTTAAAGATGCTCTAAAAGTAGCTTATTTTTTTATATCATCTTTAAAGATGCCCTAATTTTGAAATCTTCTCTGTGATAATTCTTTTTTATATAGACATGGTTGATTAATTATAATGGCTAAATTGGATTAATGGTTCCCGTGGTGATAGGGTACTCGGAAGATAGTCCATGTGCTAAAAAAAACCTTGGATTTAAACCCTTGTCGTGAAGTCCGTTAGGGTTAAAACCGAAAATTAACATTTTCGTCAACTCTCCGTTAAGCCATCAGCCTTCATAACCAAAAGGGATGTGGCTGCTATATTTGGCGTGGGATGTTTGCCCACGTTGATACTCAAATGCAGATAATGAGTTCAAATTGCAATCAAACTGTCCAGGCAAAGATTTCTCTGGAGAAGTCTACTCGGATCTCAGCACAGCTCCCCAACAGATTGGCACGTTGGATGTGTAGTCGGGCTCTTGCTTGTTGATGTGCTAAAAGAAGAGAACAAAGTTAGTTCTGAAATGTGCCTTTATGGGGCCTTAGGTGTAGGCCTTGAGGCTTGCAATCAAAACTAACTAAGTGATAGGCGTGCCACTGCTATCTCAGTATAGCATATCGAGAATGTGTGTGTTTTAAGTCGATTACTTGCGGCCCAATTTACTCAAACTTCTTGTTATCAAAAGATTGTCGTGGATGGGTTAAGTCCACATTAAGTTCTTTTTCTTGCCTTGTAAACAAGGACTTTTAGTTCATAGTCTTGTATGTTCAAATGAAGGGAGTCCAGAGCCCCTTAAGTTATTTGTTTGGTTCCAGATTACATTTAATAAAAACATATTCATCAAGCTAACCAGATCTAGATGCAAATGGGACTCTTAAAATAGAAAAAAAGGTGGAAATAACTTGAATCATGCTGGAGAATGCATTAAGTAATAGATCTACTAATTTAGAAAACAAACAAAGAGCTTTGGGCAAGATTGAACTTCTTGCAGTCACTTCTCTTTGAATTTATAGGATTTATATGCTAAAAAAGGATGGATGGGATGGATGGTAAACAAGTTTATATAAGGGAATCGATACTACACCACTAAGGGAGATAGTAGATCTTTTAAACAAGACAAGAGATAACTTTTCTAAAGAACTATCGCTAAAAAGACTAAATCTGGGTTGATTTCAGCTTTTGGATGCAAATTTGGCTTGAGAGCAGAGTTTGTATGTTTGTTTGTTTGATTAATTGAGTGTCCTTATCTCTAGGGCCTCTTCTTCTTTTTATAGGCAGTTTGGCCTAGCTGTTGTAACTTTTTCTCTTGCCCGAAAGCACCTAGAGGGTAGTGAGTCATCAACTTTTTACTTGTAATGCCACTAGAAAGTGTTGTTTGGCTGATAGTAGGTTAGTTTCCATCACTTGTCACTTCGCTCATAGACACGTGGGTTATATCTTGGCTGAAAAGACTTTAATTTGCTCTGGGCTTGAGGCTGGGCTTTGGGCAAGTCTCCCTTTAATTTAGCATCCTTGGACTTTTTCTTTATGAGCTCGATATTCAAATATTAACCCAAACACAAACATCTTTGAAGTATTAGCTAAACAAATTCTATTACCTGCACATCCTTTCTCAATCTCACATAGAAGACTGAGCACAGGAATAAACAGATGAAACGAATCCTTCTCCTTTGTTCAACGATTGCTCCGGCCTCACTTGAAAATCTTCAAGCGCATTAGAATGTAGGTCTCCAAGCATGGACGCAAGCCTCAAGGTACACAAACTGGAACATTCAGAGGAAAGCAAGATTTAAACAAAAAAAAAAAAAAAAAATTGCATAAGTGGCAGCTGCGAATAAAAGTTCGAACCCATTTCTTATGTTCGTATTTTGGATTTGTGCCGCGATATTAATATTCTGGTTTTGATTTTGGGATTTTGCAGGATTTTCAAATTTTATTTATAGAAAACTTCATTTTAATCCTTGGTAAAGATGACTTTTTGATTAAAACCATGAGTAAGATCAAAATCTAATTTTAGTTCCTTGATACATTAATAACCTCATTTATTAATTATATTTTGATGTTTTAATTATTCATCTTTTTCTTTCTAATTTTTAATGTATTAAGTTTATTTCATTATAATTTTTATTTTCATTTCATTCATCGTAATATATTTTGTTGTGAACATTTAGATAAACTAATTTTTGTTATACAATATATTTCGATGTACTTTATCTTCTTCATTTAGGTATATTAAATTCATTATAATACATTTCGGTGCATACATTTAGGTACACACATTTCGGTACATGCATTTCGATACAAACATTTAGGTACATTAATTCAATATAATACATTTTCGGTACTAACATTTCAGTGCATACATTTCGGTACACACATTTAGGTACATTAATTTAATATTAATACATTTCGGTACAAACATTTAAATATATTAGTTCAATATAATATATTTCGGTACTAACATTTAGGTACATTAATTGAGTCTTTCAAGTTTGAAGAATGTTAAATAAAATTAATAAATTAAAAAACTCTTTTTTGGTCAAAAAATAAATTAAAATTTGTGTATTAATAAATTTAAATATTTAATGGGAGACATTAAATAAAATGCACATTAATTATTTTAAATTAAGGACACATTAGGGACTAAAATCAATATTCAATCTAACACTAGGTTTTTTTTTTAATTTTAATTTTCTTGAAGGATTAAAGTTCAAAAACCCCTTTTATTTATATTCTGGTGTTTGCAGGTTTTTGTTTGGATACTGCCGTTACTCTGCAGGTATTTATCTTAAGTATTTATTTTTCCTTCAAAAAACAAGTTTTATCTTTCTAAATATATTTTTAGGTTTGTAATTTTTATGCTAGGTATAGATAATATCTGGGAATTGGGTGAAAAGGAGGGGCTGCAAGTTGGTTGAGAAGATCCTGAAAAGTTGGTTCGGACTTGAGTTTCAACCTGGGCAAACATCCCCACGCGATCTAGTAGCAGATCCCTTTTGGTTATGAAGGCTGAATGAGTTCACGGGGAGTTGACGGAAATTTCAATTTCGGACTTGAATCCTTACGAAATTCATCACGGATGTTTAAATCCTAATTTTTCCACCACGGGGCTATCTTTCAGTTATCCTATCACCACGAGGACTACTAATCCAATTTAGCCATTTGCCAAACTTATTTAACCATTTGCCAAACTTATTAATCTAATTTTGACATCGCCTTTAAAGATGCTCTAAAAGTAACTTATTTAACCATTTGCCAAACTTACATCGTAGACATGTTAGAATAGATTCCCTAATTTCGGAATCTTCTCTGTGATAATTGTTTTTAATATAGACAAGGTTGATTAATTATAATTGGTACATTAGTCCTTTTACAATATAGATTAATTATGACCCTATATTATAACTTTATTCATTAATTAATAAGAGTCATAATTCTACAAGACCATAGTTGATGAACGATAATAAATGAGACTATTTCACATGTAAGTACACCCTGAAAACAATCAGTTATTTTTCTGAAAAAAAATCACTTATGAGAAATGAAAATTAAGTAAATAAAACTAACTTACGGAACAATGTTTTTATTTCTCCAAATTCATGTTTGCATGTGTTGACATGTTGGATTGTGAATCTGTAACAGGTAATACTAATCAACATGACCAATAACATGGTAAGATAAACATCTTATATTATCAGATAATTTGGCATATTATATACATTTTGCATCAATAGTAATAATCTGAAGTAAATATTTCACAAACAATGGCATGCATGGGACACACTTGTGAGCATAACAGATTCAATACTAAAAGTAAGTGACGTAATAGAGGGGAATATTTTTATTTCTACCTCAAGTGAAGGTGATGCTCACTTTTATTTATCATCGTAAAAGAAGTTTAAATTTTGATATCTGTATAGTTAATAGACACAAATCTCATGATTTAAATTCATGAAACAATAATAAAAGAATGATGAACATTATCACTTGAGAGTGATGAGTAAAAATACATCCTAATAGTACTACCACTATCAGTCTACCACAAGATAAGATCCCAAGCTGATCAGAAAGCAGCGCTCTTTATCCTACGGAGAAAACACTTTTGACTGAGTGTCCAATCTCCATCAATAATGATGCAACTTTCACCATTTTTAATATTAGGGTTTCTATTTGACGTTTTCACATTTCTCTTGCCAAACCGGTCGGTTCTCTCCTTTCAGTGTGTTACGATTTGTTGATCTTTTCGTGTCGAAAAATCCACACGATTAGTGCAACAAAAGCAATAAAGTTATGAGTGCGTTTGATTTTTGGAAGCGTTACGTTTGGGAATTGAACTAAGAGACAAATTCATCAGCATGCGTTACTGTGTGAAGGGCAAGGCATCCTGATGACACACAGGGACACACAGCCGACATACGCAGACACACAGTTCACACACAACTGCAGACGGACATGCACATGTACTTCATTAAGATACAGTTGTTGTACATATATGCAGTGGTAGCTGACGAGGATGGCTACTATGTATAAGTTTTAGCTAGGAAGAAACTAAGAAAATCAAAAGAATGTAAAAATTGGGTAAAAGATAACCAGCTGAAGATATATAGTCTGGGAAATATTGACAGATGGAGGGAGCATGAAGGTTCTTCAGTGCTTCGAGGAGTAGTTTAAAACTTTTCCTTTGGGTGGCATGCAACGATGGATAGCACTTTATTTCTTTATGGAAACCACTAGCTTTTGTTGCGAAAGATGTTGGAGAGATAGAAATAAAACAAAGCGCCAGTTCTAGGAGATTACGTTCGTGTGACTTTACTATTTTCCTTAAATTATAACATTATGTGACTTGTATTCTTAGTATTTAAAAAATTTATCTGTGTTCTAAGCTACTAAATTAAATTCAAGTGCACATGTAGAAACCCTAATTCGAATTTGATTTTAGGAAAAATAAATGTTGTTATCATTTTTTTCTCAAGACATGAGTGCCTGTTAATGGTACCCTAGCTACTTTTGAATTGTTCATGGTTGAGCTAGCTATACATGATAATCTTTACAAGAGGGAACGACAGGGACAGGGTCCAGGGACAGCAATAGATCGAGTTAAGAGAACTGTAGTTTTGAAATCTTAAATTCTCCTATGGTTGAGTTTACACACGTATGCAAAGCAATATCAAGACATGAGTGCGCACACTTTCTTGGATGTGGATAAGTGTCATACATAATTAGATTGGCTACATTGCGATTAATTACACTTTTTGATATGCTGATATTATTGTTGATATTGTTGGTATGTCTTTAGTCTTACAATTATTAATATGTAAGCAAAATGGTTGGAGATTGATGGTTGATAAACTTAACTGTACTTTTAATCGCATTGCAAACAAGAAACAGACTATAATTTATAAATGAATAAATTAATTTATATTTTTCCATACCTTATATAGACTTAGTTTGGCTTATATCTTTAATTTGTTTGTGATGTCTATCTCCGCACAGGTTTAATTAGATCTAAATTGGGAAAGAAAGCTTAAGAAAATTTAAATTAACGTGAAGTGAAATTTAAAATGGAATTGGGATTGTAATCTAGTGACTTTCAGTTTCATGATCAGCTCATCGTCATCACCATATGATAAAAAATGCTTCTTTATATATGTTTTCTTTACGTCAATCGAAACAGATAGCACGTCAACATTATGTTTTCTTTGCCACTTTACGTCAATCAAATTAAAGATTTTTCAGTGTAACGGATATACAAGGTAGTACATCATCATATTATACAAATGATGAGATATGTATGATAGAAATTAATAATTTAAAAAATAAAATTTTTCACCATTCATATAAATATACGTGGTATACCACTCGTGTTCCGATTACAACAAAAAATTTCAAATGGCCTACTTACGAAAGAAAGAGGTTAAATGCATGGACGCATACTCTGATTGAATGGGGACTCCCAAAGTGGAGGAATGCTTGAGAAGGTATTTCAGTGTCCGATTTAGAGAATTTTTTTTGGTCAACTGAGATCCTCATTAAAATCATAAATAAGGCAAAAGAAATTAACAATAGGACAATGCAACATTACACAGCAGGCTCCCTCACAAGTCCTGCAACACACTGAAGCATCACTAACCTAGCTACAAGGGCACTAAAAGAAAGGTAGGTAGAGATAAAGCTCTGCCTAACCTTAATTTTCATTCCTCGATGGACATGGCGGCCCGTCCCTTGACAAAACCAAAACCAGAGAGGGAGGAGGCTGTGAGGCCCACTGTTGACGGCACACCCTCTTGATTTACAAAATTTAATGCTGATAATTGAAACTGTTTATATTATATTTACAAAAAATTGATGAACATTAAAGTTATTTAGTCAATCAACTGTAATAAATAAACAGATAATTTGTAATAATTTTGTTAAATTGTAAGAGGCTTAGATTGCAACAATAAACACCGTGATATAACGTAGAAAAGTTGATCAGCAGTAGTAGAACTAATCCAAGCCATTTCGTCGAACATATAATGTGCAATACCCATAAACAATTCAACTCCTGAAAAACAAACCATAAACAATTCAAGTCTTGAATCTTCAAAGACCTCTCGTTTTCTTCGTGGTTACTCACACCTTAGTGAAATACCATTCCCTAAATCCCCTCGCACTACTCTGACTCGCCACCCCCACCACTCACTACAGAGTCCAAGAAACCCAGTGGTTTAATAGGCCTTCCGATGAAACTAATGGTAGCAATTCTAATTCCAATGAAAATCAGCCTTCCGATGCTTCAAATATTGATAGGAGAGAGAAGTTTACGGAGAAAGAAGTCTTTATTAATCATGCGGAGGTAATTTGGCAAGAGAGAAGATCCAGATGATTTAGAGCCACCAAGATACATGGCGAGAATCAGACCTGAAGAAACCTAGCGAACCCCATTTCAGAAAACCTCCCGGCAACGATTGTTGTTGTGGGTTTTGGCGATTTTCTCTAAGATTTTGTTGTGGGTTTCCTGATTTTCCCGGAAACGATTGCTGTTCATGGGATTTTTTTGATGATTTTGTGCACATCACCAGCAGAAGAAGAAGAATGGCCGATAAGGTTTGAAGCTGGAAGCGTAAAGATCTGGAAGCTCTTCGCATTTTAGAAGATTTTCAAGTGCTCGGACTTCAGAGTAAACACCAAAAGCTAGCAGCGTGAATGGCCTCTTTGTCTATGGACGGCGGCGGAGAGCTTCAGTTCTTGGAGGTGGTGAAGGCGTCGGTGGTGAAATCTCCAAACCAGAACAATCAACCCAACATTCGTAACAATCGCGATCCCAAGCTCGCGGAAGCACCAAAAATCTAATGGAAAATTGGAAAGACACTAAGCTAGAAACAGATGAAAAATAATGAGAAATGGAACCACAAGGATCAATGGCGTGAGCCTGGCTCTGATATCATGTTAACTACATTATAAAGATGAAGAATTAGTACAAAGGAAGAGGAAGATGATTGAGAGAAACAAGAGAGATTGTATGATTGATTGGAGAAAATGTATATATCCGAACTAAAGGAAATGATAGCTATACAATCGCTTATATAGTCATATAACTTAATTACAATAATACTCTCTAACTATATTTCTGTTATATCAGTTATTACACTCCCTCTCATCGTCGTCAATTGAGGAGCCTGATGGTAGTTCCAAATGGACTCTCCGGCGCCTCTTTTGTTTTGCCATCGTTCGGGGACTTCTTCGTGAACATCTTGAAGCTGAGAAAAGATTTTGTCCGACATTATAAACTTAATGAAATCAAATCTTTCTCTGCTTGAATATGGGCATGCATCTTTCCCTCCAGTCACGAGAAATGGTTGCTCATGTTTGTGTAATTGCACATGTAAAGAAACATGCAATGGGCGATAGTTTTGTTCGGTGGATTGGATATATACACTTCTTTTCGTAGACGGCGTAGTTTGTGGTTAGTGTTACAGCGATATTTGAATATAATTTATATTACGAGAGAAATTCGAGTGCGAAATGAGTTTTAATCTAACTGCATACAACCTATTTTATATTAACTTTAGAATGATAATTACCATTGAACTAAATTACTAGATAGTTAATAACGACTATGTATATTTTAAACTATTTTAATCTACAGACGGAGACTTAAAACAAGTGCAAAAAAAGAGATTTTTTAACAAAACGTTAACCAACGTAAAAATCCCTCACGTGCACATAAGCGCAGCTTCAGCCGAACGACGTCGTTGAGACTGTTGAGTTCATGTAATATTCTCCCTTGGGATCCGATTTTATCGAAATTATGATCAGTTCGCAAGTCTCACCGCAGAAGCCCAAAGTCAGCAAAAGTGCTTTTAAACTGTAAAAACTTGGACAGTGAGTCAATAACGAACTCTCTCCTCCTCCTCCAAAGCTTCAAACTTTCAGCTCGTCTCCGTGGAGTTGAAATCTCCAGTCCAGCTCAAGATCTAGGGTTTCCGTTTCAGTCATGGAGGAGAAGGTAGTCGCTGTAATCATGGTGGGCGGGCCCACCAAAGGTACTACTCTTCGTACAATTCCTAATCAAAGAATTTGTTGCGTTTAATTTTCTGATTTTTGTTGCGTTTAATTTTCTGGGCAGGCACTAGATTCCGGCCTCTTTCATTCAACACTCCGAAACCGCTTTTCCCATTGGCCGGGCAGGCCATGGTGCACCACCCCATTTCAGCTTGTAAAAAGGTTGGCTTTTGGCTTCTAGCTTTTAGCTTTTGGATTTTGGCTTTTCAATCTTTAACCAAAGTCCCATCAAAGAATTTGGATTTGAATTCAATTGCAAGAATTGAATGCTTGATTTTATGTTACAGATACGCAATTTAGCTCAAATCTATTTGGTTGGATTCTATGAAGAGAAAGAATTCGCACTGTATGTGTCTTCCATTTCCAATGAGCTCAAAGTGCCAGTGAGGTACTTGAGAGAGGACAAGCCTCACGGTTCCGCCGGCGGACTTTATTACTACAGAGATATCATCATGGAAGACAGCCCGGTTCGAACTCTATGCTCAGTGCTCGTTTGTCTCCATTTTCCACTGTTATGTGTGTACTAAGATTTGCTTAACAATGTTGTATTTGTGTCTGTGGAACAGTCTCATATCTTTTTGCTGAATTGTGATGTTTGCTGCAGTTTTCCACTTGTAGACATGCTTGGTGAGTTTTATTTTCCATGTTCGTGTATGTTAACGAAAAGTTTATTGCTTGGATTTATAAATAAGACTTCGAGAAAGTAATTGTTTTTGTTGCTTCTTGTTGTTGTTTGTTGTTGCAGAGGCTCATAAAAGATACAAGGGAATAGGTACAATGTTAGTAATTAAGGTTAGTTTGTTGACAGACGGCTAGAATTGTTGAATATGTTGCAACTCTGCTCCATATAGCTGATGCTCTTCTTCTTTGTTTTTCGTCATGCTATTCTTTGTTTTTTTTGGTTCATATGTAGGTTTCTGCGGAATCTGCGAACCAGTTTGGGGAGTTGGTTGCTGATCCTGCCACCAAAGAACTATTGCATTATACTGAGAAGCCAGAGACTTTTGTACGTACATGATGCAGTTAATGTTCAGAAATTGTTTATTTAGTTGGTGCTTGATGATCTCAATTCTTCGTTTTATTTGCTTGTTCCCGGCCACATTTGGTAAGGGTTATCTATTTTCTTAATGCAGGTGAGCGATTTGATCAACTGTGGTGTGTATGTATTTACTCCAGATATTTTTACTGCCATTCAAGAAGTCTCCAATCACCGAGAAGGCAGAGGTTGGTTTTTTGTTTTTACTGGCATTATAGTTGTGGATTGGTTTGCACATGGGATCAAATTCTGGTTCTAAAGTTATTATATTACTTCATTTGTAATTATTGATAACAAATTTTGCCTCAACACGTATTGCTTTTCCCATTTCCTTTTATCCCTATGAAGTAAATATGCATGAATTTCACAGTGAATGAATCATTTATTTTATTGTTAGGCGAGATACTAACTTGATGTAAACGAGACATTTTGATAGATGTTAGTACTTTAGTATACCAACAAACCTTGGATGTAAGGGAACTCCATGGAATATTCAAAATCATGTCATGGAGCTTGGATCATGATGCAAATGAATAGCCATGCAGCATTCATCAACGTTTGTCCATATCTTAATAATGAACTTATAGCTTCTTCGGGGAGTCTGAATTTGTATTTGACAATTGCAGCTAATTTGCGTCGTGTTTCCAGCTTTGAAGCCCTCCAGTCTGCAACAAGGTTTGCATCTTTCTCCTGGTTGCATACTTTTACTTTGAATAATGAATTTATAGCTATTTTCATTTAATTCCCTGGTTTCACCCTGAGAAATGCTTACCGCTTGTCCGGATCATATCCATTGTGAATACCTATTTATAAGTTAAGATCTTTCGTGTTAGTAATAGAAGAAGGAACTTTTGTTTGAAATCCCCTGGAATGTCATCTCTTGTGGCACGAAGGCGATATAACGTGCGTTTACAAATAGAGTTGTTATTGGTTTAAACTTTAAATTCAGAGTGTGTCACTTTTAATGTTGATATACACTCCTTTCAACAGGTCTCTTCCCACAGATTTTGTTAGATTGGATCAAGATATTTTGTCACCTCTTGCTGGAAAGAATAAACTGTATACATATGAGACCATGGATTTTTGGGAACAGATCAAGACTCCAGGGTAGCGTAAATTTTCCTAATAGCTTCATTTATTTTTTCTTTTTCCTTAAACGTTTCTTATCATTTGCCTTATACTAATCTTTGTTTGCTGTTACAGAATGTCTTTGAAATGTTCGGGTTTGTATCTTTCTCAATTCCGAATTAACTCCGAACATCATTTAGCTAGTGGAGATGGTACCAAGAATGCTAGAATTGTTGGTGATGTTTATGTTCATCCATCGGCAAAAGTACATCCAACTTCTAAGGTAGTTCCACTTCCATATCATCATCTACTATTTTGTTCTATCCTTGTTCACAGTTGCGTGTATGTATTGTACATAAATATTGGATGAAGTAGGATAGTGAATATATTGGAGGCAGCAGCACAATCATTACTTAGAGCTTCCTTCTTCCACATTTCCTTCTAACTCGTGAGTTACTTTTGCGCACAGATTGGTCCCGATGTGTCTCTTTCAGCAAATGTTCGTGTAGGTGCAGGAGTAAGGCTTATAAATTGCATTATCTTGGACGACGTGGAAATCAAGGTATTGAAGTTGGTATATTGATGGATAAACAAGAACTTTTGTGTATTGGGGATGCTTTAATCCGAACTCTTCAATTTTCTGTGTCATGACAGGAAAATGCAGTTGTTATAAATGCTATTGTTGGATGGAAGTCGTGTATTGGAAAATGGTCGCGTGTCCAGGTAAATGCTGTTGTTGGATGTAGTTGCATGATTAGTGAATGAAACTAGTAACATACCGTTCTGTTAAGTTATAGATTTCTCTGAACTTGTGCGGATTGCTCCTCATTCTTGTCACTAACTAAAAACTTAACTGACTGGTTTAGGCTGACGGAGACTACAACGCGAAGCTTGGAATTACCATCCTTGGTATGCATGCCTGGTTTCTCCTTCCTTTCTTCTATGAATTTATTGCTGTTGATGTGCAAGGAAAATTTTCAATTCAGTTGACCAATTTGAAGAGCCCTCATTTTTTCTTCTTTTGGCAGGAGAAGAGGTGACAGTTGAAGACGAAGTTGTGGTGATCAACAGCATCGTTCTCCCAAATAAGACTCTTAACGTTAGCGTACAGGAGGAAATCATTTTATAATCTCCAAGAGAGAGCTTGCTTCCTGGTTTTTGGTTGCTGCTCGTGTTCATGCTGGTATGTTTTGTTTAATTATTTTGGTTAACCAGTGTATTGTATAATTGAGCTACAAGAACAGATGGGCAACATTTTTATTCGGCAACTTAAAGGCGACAATTTTGTAATGCATTTGTATCAGATATCTAAAAGTTAATTTTTATGAAGTAATTGTTTCCGAATATGTTCGTGCCAATTGGATTCGAGTTCAATTCTGGGTTTAGGGTTTCTAAATCGAAATTTCTATTCAAATTCTGTCTAATTTTACCCATGTGTAAAGGTTAAAATTTCCGAGGCTTGTTTGGTTCTTAAGTCAGGCTTGATACGAGCATGTTACCCGTACAAGTAATATGCATGTTGGTTCGAATCAGAGGAAATTTGGATTGCCAAGAAGCCAGAGGAGTTATCAGTACAGCCACCCCCAAGATCTTTCGCCCCCTTAGCCGCTCCCTTACCATGTGATCTGCATATTGAAAGTTTAAGGTTCACCAACCTCTCGAAGATTCTAGGTTTGCCGGAATCTTGCAGAGACAGAACTGGGACTCTTCATATAGTCGGAAGGGCAGATCAGGTACACTAGGTTTGCTGATGAGGCTGTGAATCTCTCTTACATGTTCAAGGACCTTGCAGTATTGAATGCAAGAGCTACTTCCTTAAATCTTTTACACGAGGACACGGATATGCTTGGATATACTGAGCAATTCGGAGATATTGCTCAAGACAGGCACATTCTTATGTCTCCAATGGAAATGCAGGCTTACAAGTTGGAACTGCGGCCGCAGAAATGAATGTACTTGAAACAGATTTTCTTACTGTATTTTCATGGTTGTTTTTTCAACAGGGTTCTTAGCTAAACGCAATGATGTGTCCTTATCTCTCCCGTGGAAATGCAGGCTTACAAGTTCAAGTTAGGACCACACGGGCTAAGGTACTAGCGACCGATTTCATTACTGCATTCTCATGGAAGCTTCTTCAATGGGAACCATATATCTGTTGCCAAGTCAGGGCAAAGACGATTCGTACGAGTAGCGATACAGTCAAAGCAACCACCCCTGGTTTCCCTTGCGAGCAAGTCCACTGATAGACTTTCCGTTGGGATTCACTTTGTTGTAAAACTGCTGCTAACAATTATGCATGAGATTAGTATTTGTGCTGCTAACGATTGATAGACTAGTATTTGTGTGTTCAAAATGATATTGAGGCTAAGGACTCGTTTGGAAGTGTTTAAAAGCCTAAAACGCTTTTAGAGAAAATGCTTTTGGGTTTTAAAAGCACTTGAAGTAATTCTTGCATGTAACACTAGTCTCTTGCAAGAAGCACTAGTGTTGTGTACAAGAGCTACATCTTTACTTGTATATTCACCAAACACTGGTTTCAAAAATATTTTCATGAAATGCTCTTTCACCAATTTGAAAAGCACTTTCAAACAATCTAATGGTGATGTTTGGACTTTGTATTTTGATTGTGATCTATAACTACATGCTAATTATTTTTTAATTTGCATACGTTAAACCAATTTATTGTCCAAGTACATTCGTCCAAGAGATTCTTAGGTTTGATCGCCATGTCACTTCCAAAGAGTAACTTATGTGATTCAAGTGCCATGTGGTGCAGGCTGTTCGGTCTAGACATAGCTGGCAAGTAGGGTCGGAATGCAGCTGGGGGCCTTGGGTGAGACTTTGTGTGTGGAAGGATGAAGCCGTCCAGAAGTCCAAACCCTAGAATTTCTTTTGCCCAAAACACAAACAAGAGAGATCCCGTGAGACCCGAACACAAGGAGCTCATCTTTTTCTGTATCTTGGAGAAATTTTTCATTGTGACTGAAACACGGATGGTATACCACTTGTTTTCTATATATATTCTATATATATTCTATCATTTGTATAATAACACATGATGTACCACTTCATATACTGTCACACTGAAAAATCTCTACTATATCTTGAACCTCTTGTAATCAAAAGAAAATCATGCGGCAAACATCTATTGGACGAGTTATTCTTTCTTTAAATATGTGGCAAAAATCTATTGGACCAGTGGTGCAACTAACACTTTGGCAAGAAAGTTCCTCTCCTTGAATAGGCCGGTGACGTGGCAAACATCTATTGGTGGGTCGATTATTTTCATATGGGTAAGAAGAGATTTTTCAGTGTGACCGGCACATGAGGTGAGGTGGTATACCATATGTCATTATACAAATAGTGGGATATGTATATTAAAAAATTAACAACTTAAAAAATAAAATTTCTCACCACTTACATAAAAACAGATGGTCTACCACTCGTATTCTCATCATAATAAAAAATTTCTCCCGTATAAGACCAACTGGGCTAACAGGTCAAAGCCCACGCGCTCTGAGCTGCTGAAGCCTGAAATTTAGCAGCTCTCTCGCACACAGACGACAAGCGCTTTCTCCAAGCGGAGAAATTTTGGTTCTCCGATCAGAGACCTCCACCGCGTCGTCTCTCTCTTCCTCTCAGAGGTCAGCCGCTCCTCCGCCGTTATCCTTATTTATATTCCAATGAGAAATCAATTCAATTCTCTGACACGATATTTTCAGATCTATCACTCTTCATTTCTAGATCCTCCCTCACGGAGCTTCTGAAGTCACTATTTCTGGAATTAATTTTTTTTTTCCTGCAATTAACCTTAATTTTCCATTGATTTTGGATATTTAATTATATTGAATAATTTTTTATGAATTTGAATTTATTTATTTCAATATCTTGTTGTTTGTTGCAGTGATTTGGGAATTTAGGTGTAGAACAAGACTTGAATTTTGATAAGCAAAACATTGTAATCCAGAGGAAGCAATAAAGGAGACAAATTCAGGAAATTGAGGGAAAGGTGATTTGGGAACATGGCCGATCACCACCACCACCACCACCACCAGCACAGGCCTCACCGCCTCTCACTCCCCCAACGTCCCACCACCCCCACCAACTTCTCCACCACTACAACCACCGCCTTCTCCACCACACCCACCACCGCCACATCTAGACAGTACCCTGTTTACCCTTTCTCATCGACCCCGATTGCAACTCCGTCCAAATACCGCCTCTCATCCCTCAACCCCAAACCGTTCAACCCCAACAGCAGCAAGTCCTCCCTCTCCTTCCTCTTCCTCCTCCTCCTCTCCCTCCGCTCCCTCTATTCCCTCCTCCCTTTCCTCCGCTCCTCCCCTTCTTTCTCTCTCTTCCCCTTCTCTTTCCTCGTCTCTCTCCTCTCCTTCCTCCTCACCCTCTCCTCCTCCCTCCTCACCTCCTCCTCCTCTTCCAAAGACCCTTTTCACCAAAAGCAAAACCAACCCATCTTCTCGCTCACCTTGATCACACAGTCCCAGCACAGAATCTTGGTTGCCAAATCGATTCTTCTTGCCGTGGTCTTCCTCCTCCGGTTTCAGGCGCTTCGTTATTGCGGCACCGCCGCCATGATCCTGGCAGAATTGTCCGGCAACGTGGCGGCCCGGTTCTTGGCGGA